>NW_028270179.1:0-300000 GCF_037043375.1 Chiloscyllium plagiosum | reverse complement strand
TGAGAGAGAGAGGGGACTGAGAGACGCCAGTCAGTGTACAGATAACTCCCTGAGAGAGAGAGGGGATTGAGAGACACCAGTCATTGTACAGATATCTCCCTGAGAGAGCGAGGGGACTGAGAGACACCAGTCAGTGTTCAGATATCTCCCTGAGAGAGAGAGGGGACTGAGAGACACCAGTCAGTGTACAGATAACTCCCTGAGAGAGAGAGGGGACTGAGAGACACCAGTCAGTGTACAGATATCTCCCTGAGAGAGAGAGGGGTGACTGAGAGACACCAGTCAGTGTACAGATATCTCCCTGAGAGAGGGAGAGGGGACTGAGAGACACCAGTCAGTGTACAGATATCTCCCTGAGAGAGAGAGAGACGGGACTGAGAGACACCAGTCAGTGTACAGATATCTCCCTGAGAGAGAGGGGGGACTGAGGGACACCAGTCAGTGTACATGATATCTCCCTGAGAGAGAGGGGACTGAGAGACACCAGTCAGTGTTCAGATATCTCCCTGAGAGAGAGAGGGGACTGAGGGACACCTGTCAGTGTACAGATATCACCCTGAGAGAGAGAGAGGGGACTGAGAGACACCAGTCAGTGTACAGATATCTCCCTGATAGAGAGAGAGGGGACTGAGAGACACCAGTCAGTGTACAGATATCTCCCTGAGAGAGAGGGGACTGAGAGACACCAGTCAGTGTACAGATATCTCCCTGAGAGAGAGAGGGGACTGAGGGACACCAGTCAGTGTACAGATATCTCCCTGTGAGAGAGAGACGGGACTGAGAGACACCAGTCAGTGTACAGATATCTCCCTGAGAGAGAGAGAGGGGACTGAGAGGCACCAGTCAGTGTACACATATCTCCCTGAGAGAGTGAGGGGACTGAGAGACACCAGTCAGTGTACAGATATCTCCCTGAGAGAGAGAGAGGGGACTGAGAGACACCAGTAAGTGTACAGATATCTCGCTGAGAGAGAGAGGGGACTGAGGGACACCAGTCAGTGTACACATATCTCCCTGAGAGAGAGGGGACTGCGAGACACCAGTCAGTGTACAGATAACTCCCTGAGAGAGAGAGAGGGGACTGAGAGACACTAGTCAGTGTACAGATATCTCCCTGAGAGAGAGAGGGGACTGAGGGACACCAGTCAGTGTACAGATAACTCCCTGAGAGAGAGGGTACTGAGAGACACCAGTCAGTGTACACATATCTCCCTGAGAGAGGGAGGGGACTGAGGGACACCAGTCAGTGTACAGGTATCTCCCTGAGAGAGAGAGAGGGGACTGAGAGACACCAGTCAGTGTACAGGTATCTCCCTGAGAGAGAGGGAGGGGACTGAGGGACACCAGTCAGTGTACAGATATCTCCCTGAGAGAGAGAGGGGGGACTGAGAGACACCAGTCAGTGTACAGATATCTCCCTGAGAGAGAGAGAGAGAGAATGAGAGGACTGAGAGACACCAGTCAGTGTACAGATATCTCTACAAGTTGCAGAGGGGACTGAGAGACACCAGTCAGTGTCCAGATATCCCCCTGAGAGAGACAGAGAGAGGGGACTGAGAGACACCTGTCAGTGTACAGATATCTCCCTGAGAGAGAGAGGGGACTGAGAGACACCAGTCAGTGTACAGATATCTCCCTGAGAGAGAGAGGACTGAGAGACACCAGTCAGTGTACAGATATCTCCCTGAGAGAGAGGGGACTGAGAGACACCAGTCAGTGCACAGGTATCTCCCTGAGAGTGAGAGGGTACTGAGAGACACCTGTCATTGTACAGATATCTCCATGAGAGAGAGAGGGAATGAGAGACACCAGTCAGTGTATAGATATCATCCTGAGAGAGAGTTAGAGGGGACAGAGAGACACCAGTCAGTGTACAGATATCTCCCTGAGAGAGAGGTGGGAGAACTAAGAGACACCAGTCAGTGTACAGATATCCCCCTGAGAGAGAGGGGACTGAGAGACATCTGTCAATGTACAGATATCTCCCTGAGAGAGAGGGGACTGAGAGACACCAGTCAGTGTACAGATATCTCCCTGAGAGAGAGAGGGGGGACTGAGGGACACCAGTCAGTGTACAGATATCTCGCTGAGAGAGAGAGGGGACTGAGGGACACCAGTCAGTGTACACATATCTCCCTGAGAGAGAGGGGACTGCGAGACACCAGTCAGTGTACAGATAACTCCCTGAGAGAGAGAGAGGGGACTGAGAGACACTAGTCAGTGTACAGATATCTCCCTGAGAGAGAGAGGGGACTGAGGGACACCAGTCAGTGTACAGATAACTCCCTGAGAGAGAGGGTACTGAGAGACACCAGTCAGTGTACACATATCTCCCTGAGAGAGGGAGGGGACTGAGGGACACCAGTCAGTGTACAGGTATCTCCCTGAGAGAGAGAGAGGGGACTGAGAGACACCAGTCAGTGTACAGGTATCTCCCTGAGAGAGAGGGAGGGGACTGAGGGACACCAGTCAGTGTACAGATATCTCCCTGAGAGAGAGAGGGGGGACTGAGAGACACCAGTCAGTGTACAGATATCTCCCTGAGAGAGAGAGAGAGAGAATGAGAGGACTGAGAGACACCAGTCAGTGTACAGATATCTCTACAAGTTGCAGAGGGGACTGAGAGACACCAGTCAGTGTCCAGATATCCCCCTGAGAGAGACAGAGAGAGGGGACTGAGAGACACCTGTCAGTGTACAGATATCTCCCTGAGAGAGAGAGGGGACTGAGAGACACCAGTCAGTGTACAGATATCTCCCTGAGAGAGAGAGGACTGAGAGACACCAGTCAGTGTACAGATATCTCCCTGAGAGAGAGGGGACTGAGAGACACCAGTCAGTGCACAGGTATCTCCCTGAGAGTGAGAGGGTACTGAGAGACACCTGTCATTGTACAGATATCTCCATGAGAGAGAGAGGGAATGAGAGACACCAGTCAGTGTATAGATATCATCCTGAGAGAGAGTTAGAGGGGACAGAGAGACACCAGTCAGTGTACAGATATCTCCCTGAGAGAGAGGTGGGAGAACTAAGAGACACCAGTCAGTGTACAGATATCCCCCTGAGAGAGAGGGGACTGAGAGACATCTGTCAATGTACAGATATCTCCCTGAGAGAGAGGGGACTGAGAGACACCAGTCAGTGTGCAGATATCTCCCCGAGAGAGAGGGGGGACTGAGGGACACCAGTCAGTGTACATGATATCTCCCTGAGAGAGAGAGGGGACTGAGAGACACCAGTCAGTGTACAGATATCTCCTTGAGAGAGCGATGGGACTGAGAGACACCAGTCAGTGTTCAGATATCTCCCTGAGAGAGAGAGGGGTGACTGAGAGACACCAGTCAGTGTACAGATATCTCCCTGAGAGAGAGAGAGAGGGGACTGAGAGACACCAGTCAGTGTACAGATATCTCCCTGAGAGAGAGAGAGAGGGGACTGAGAGACACCAGTCAGTGTTCAGATATCTCCCTGAGAGAGAGGGGGGACTGTGGGACACCAGTCAGCTTACATGATATCTCCCTGAGAGGGAGAGAGGGGACTGAGAGACACCAGTCAGTGTTCAGATATCTCCCTGAGAGAGAGAGGGGACTGAGGGACACCAGTCAGTGTACAGATATCTCCCTGAGAGAGAGGGGACTGAGAGACACCAGTCAGTGTACACATATCTCCCTGAGAGAGTGAGGGGACTGAGAGACACCAGTCAGTGTACAGATATCTCCCTGAGAGAGAGAAAGGGGACTGAGAGACACCAGTCAGTGTACAGATATCTCGCTGAGAGAGAGGGGTTACTGAGGGACACCAGTCAGTGTACAGATATCTCCCTGAGAGAGAGGGGACTGCGAGACACCAGTCAGTGTACAGATATCTCCCTGAGAGAGAGAGAGGACTGAGAGACACCAGTCAGTGTACAGATATCTCCCTGAGAGAGAGGGGGGACTGAGGGACACCAGTCAGTGTACAGATATCTCCCTGAGAGAGAGGGGGGACTGAGGGACACCAGTCAGTATACAGATAACTCCCTGAGAGAGAGGGGACTGAGAGACACCAGTCAGTGTACAGATATCTCCCTGAGAGAGAGGGGGGACTGAGAGACACCAGACAGTGTACAGATATCTCCCTGAGAGAGAGGGGGGACTGAGAGACACCAGTCAGTGTACAGATATCTCCCTGAGAGAGAGAGGGGACTGAGAGACACCAGTCAGTGTACAGATATCTCGCTGAGAGAGAGAGGGGACTGAGGGACACCAGTCAGTGTACAGATATCTCCCTGAGAGTGGGGACTGCGAGACACCAGTCAGTGTACAGATAACTCCCTGAGAGAGAGAGAGGGGACTGAGAGACACTAGTCAGTGTACAGATATCTCCCTGAGAGAGAGAGGGGACTGAGGGACACCAGTCAGTGTAAAGATAACTCCCTGAGAGAGGGGGGACTGAGTGACACCAGTCAGTGTACAGATATCTCCCTGAGATAGAGTGGGGACTGCGAGACACCAGTCAGTGTACAGATATCTCCCTGAGAGAGAGGGGGGACTGGGAGACACCAGTCAGTGTACAGATATCTCCCTGAGAGAGAGGGGACTGAGAGACATCTGTCAATGTACAGATATCTCCCTGAGAGAGAGAGGGGACTGAGAGACACCAGTCAGTGTGCAGATATCTCCCCGAGAGAGAGGGGGAACTGAGGGACACCAGTCAGTGTACATGATATCTCCCTGAGAGAGAGAGGGGACTGAGAGACACCAGTCAGTGTGCAGATATCTCCCCGAGAGAGAGGGGGAACTGAGGGACACCAGTCAGTGTACATGATATCTCCCTGAGAGAGAGAGGGGACTGAGAGACACCAGTCACTGTACAGATATCTCCCTGAGAGAGAGAGGGGTGACTGAGAGACACCAGTCAGTGTACAGATATCTCCCTGAGAGAGAGGGGGGACTGAGAGACACCAGTCAGTGTACAGATATCTCCCTGAGAGAGAGAGAGGGGACTGAGAGACACCAGTCAGTGTTCAGATATCTCCCTGAGAGAGAGAGGGGACTGAGGGACACCAGTCAGTGTACAGATATCTCCCCGAGAGAGAGGGGACTGAGAGACACCAGTCAGTGTACACATATCTCCCTGAGAGAGTGAGGGGACTGAGAGACACCAGTCAGTGTACAGATATCTCCCTGAGAGAGAGAGAGGGGACTGAGGGACACCAGTCAGTGTACAGATATCTCGCTGAGAGAGAGAGGGGACTGAGGGACACCAGTCAGTGTACAGATATCTCCCCGAGAGAGAGAGGGGACTGAGGGACACCAGTCAGTGTACAGATATCTCGCTGAGAGAGAGAGGGGACTGAGGGACACCAGTCAGTGTACAGATATCTCCCTGACAGAGAGAGGGGTGACTGAGAGACACCAGTCAGGGTACAGATATCTCGCTGAGAGAGAGAGAGGGGACTGAGAGACACCAGTCAGTGTACAGATATCTCCCTGAGAGAGAGAGAGGGGACTGAGAGACACCAGTCAGTGTACAGATATCTCGCTGAGAGAGAGAGGGGACTGAGGGACACCAGTCAGTGTACAGATATCTCCCTGACAGAGAGAGGGGTGACTGAGAGACACCAGTCAGTGTACAGATATCTCCCTCAGAGAGAGAGAGGGGACTGAGAGACACCAGTCAGTGTACAGATATCTCCCTGAGAGAGAGGGGACTGAGAGACACCAGTCAGTGCACAGGTATCTCCCTGAGAGTGAGAGGGTACTGAGAGACACCTGTCATTGTACAGATATCTCCATGAGAGAGAGAGGGAATGAGAGACACCAGTCAGTGTATAGATATCATCCTGAGAGAGAGTTAGAGGGGACAGAGAGACACCAGTCAGTGTACAGATATCTCCCTGAGAGAGAGGTGGGAGAACTAAGAGACACCAGTCAGTGTACAGATATCCCCCTGAGAGAGAGGGGACTGAGAGACATCTGTCAATGTACAGATATCTCCCTGAGAGAGAGGGGACTGAGAGACACCAGTCAGTGTGCAGATATCTCCCCGAGAGAGAGGGGGGACTGAGGGACACCAGTCAGTGTACAGATATCTCGCTGAGAGAGAGAGGGGACTGAGGGACACCAGTCAGTGTACACATATCTCCCTGAGAGAGAGGGGACTGCGAGACACCAGTCAGTGTACAGATAACTCCCTGAGAGAGAGAGAGGGGACTGAGAGACACTAGTCAGTGTACAGATATCTCCCTGAGAGAGAGAGGGGACTGAGGGACACCAGTCAGTGTACAGATAACTCCCTGAGAGAGAGGGTACTGAGAGACACCAGTCAGTGTACACATATCTCCCTGAGAGAGGGAGGGGACTGAGGGACACCAGTCAGTGTACAGGTATCTCCCTGAGAGAGAGAGAGGGGACTGAGAGACACCAGTCAGTGTACAGGTATCTCCCTGAGAGAGAGGGAGGGGACTGAGGGACACCAGTCAGTGTACAGATATCTCCCTGAGAGAGAGAGGGGGGACTGAGAGACACCAGTCAGTGTACAGATATCTCCCTGAGAGAGAGAGAGAGAGAATGAGAGGACTGAGAGACACCAGTCAGTGTACAGATATCTCTACAAGTTGCAGAGGGGACTGAGAGACACCAGTCAGTGTCCAGATATCCCCCTGAGAGAGACAGAGAGAGGGGACTGAGAGACACCTGTCAGTGTACAGATATCTCCCTGAGAGAGAGAGGGGACTGAGAGACACCAGTCAGTGTACAGATATCTCCCTGAGAGAGAGAGGACTGAGAGACACCAGTCAGTGTACAGATATCTCCCTGAGAGAGAGGGGACTGAGAGACACCAGTCAGTGCACAGGTATCTCCCTGAGAGTGAGAGGGTACTGAGAGACACCTGTCATTGTACAGATATCTCCATGAGAGAGAGAGGGAATGAGAGACACCAGTCAGTGTATAGATATCATCCTGAGAGAGAGTTAGAGGGGACAGAGAGACACCAGTCAGTGTACAGATATCTCCCTGAGAGAGAGGTGGGAGAACTAAGAGACACCAGTCAGTGTACAGATATCCCCCTGAGAGAGAGGGGACTGAGAGACATCTGTCAATGTACAGATATCTCCCTGAGAGAGAGGGGACTGAGAGACACCAGTCAGTGTGCAGATATCTCCCCGAGAGAGAGGGGGGACTGAGGGACACCAGTCAGTGTACATGATATCTCCCTGAGAGAGAGAGGGGACTGAGAGACACCAGTCAGTGTACAGATATCTCCTTGAGAGAGCGATGGGACTGAGAGACACCAGTCAGTGTTCAGATATCTCCCTGAGAGAGAGAGGGGTGACTGAGAGACACCAGTCAGTGTACAGATATCTCCCTGAGAGAGAGAGAGGGGACTGAGAGACACCAGTCAGTGTACAGATATCTCCCTGAGAGAGAGAGAGAGGGGACTGAGAGACACCAGTCAGTGTTCAGATATCTCCCTGAGAGAGAGGGGGGACTGTGGGACACCAGTCAGCTTACATGATATCTCCCTGAGAGGGAGAGAGGGGACTGAGAGACACCAGTCAGTGTTCAGATATCTCCCTGAGAGAGAGAGGGGACTGAGGGACACCAGTCAGTGTACAGATATCTCCCTGAGAGAGAGGGGACTGAGAGACACCAGTCAGTGTACACATATCTCCCTGAGAGAGTGAGGGGACTGAGAGACACCAGTCAGTGTACAGATATCTCCCTGAGAGAGAGAAAGGGGACTGAGAGACACCAGTCAGTGTACAGATATCTCGCTGAGAGAGAGGGGTTACTGAGGGACACCAGTCAGTGTACAGATATCTCCCTGAGAGAGAGGGGACTGCGAGACACCAGTCAGTGTACAGATATCTCCCTGAGAGAGAGAGAGGACTGAGAGACACCAGTCAGTGTACAGATATCTCCCTGAGAGAGAGGGGGGACTGAGGGACACCAGTCAGTGTACAGATATCTCCCTGAGAGAGAGGGGGGACTGAGGGACACCAGTCAGTATACAGATAACTCCCTGAGAGAGAGGGGACTGAGAGACACCAGTCAGTGTACAGATATCTCCCTGAGAGAGAGGGGGGACTGAGAGACACCAGACAGTGTACAGATATCTCCCTGAGAGAGAGGGGGGACTGAGAGACACCAGTCAGTGTACAGATATCTCCCTGAGAGAGAGAGGGGACTGAGAGACACCAGTCAGTGTACAGATATCTCGCTGAGAGAGAGAGGGGACTGAGGGACACCAGTCAGTGTACAGATATCTCCCTGAGAGTGGGGACTGCGAGACACCAGTCAGTGTACAGATAACTCCCTGAGAGAGAGAGAGGGGACTGAGAGACACTAGTCAGTGTACAGATATCTCCCTGAGAGAGAGAGGGGACTGAGGGACACCAGTCAGTGTAAAGATAACTCCCTGAGAGAGGGGGGACTGAGTGACACCAGTCAGTGTACAGATATCTCCCTGAGATAGAGTGGGGACTGCGAGACACCAGTCAGTGTACAGATATCTCCCTGAGAGAGAGGGGGGACTGGGAGACACCAGTCAGTGTACAGATATCTCCCTGAGAGAGAGGGGACTGAGAGACATCTGTCAATGTACAGATATCTCCCTGAGAGAGAGAGGGGACTGAGAGACACCAGTCAGTGTGCAGATATCTCCCCGAGAGAGAGGGGGAACTGAGGGACACCAGTCAGTGTACATGATATCTCCCTGAGAGAGAGAGGGGACTGAGAGACACCAGTCAGTGTGCAGATATCTCCCCGAGAGAGAGGGGGAACTGAGGGACACCAGTCAGTGTACATGATATCTCCCTGAGAGAGAGAGGGGACTGAGAGACACCAGTCACTGTACAGATATCTCCCTGAGAGAGAGAGGGGTGACTGAGAGACACCAGTCAGTGTACAGATATCTCCCTGAGAGAGAGGGGGGACTGAGAGACACCAGTCAGTGTACAGATATCTCCCTGAGAGAGAGAGAGGGGACTGAGAGACACCAGTCAGTGTTCAGATATCTCCCTGAGAGAGAGAGGGGACTGAGGGACACCAGTCAGTGTACAGATATCTCCCCGAGAGAGAGGGGACTGAGAGACACCAGTCAGTGTACACATATCTCCCTGAGAGAGTGAGGGGACTGAGAGACACCAGTCAGTGTACAGATATCTCCCTGAGAGAGAGAGAGGGGACTGAGGGACACCAGTCAGTGTACAGATATCTCGCTGAGAGAGAGAGGGGACTGAGGGACACCAGTCAGTGTACAGATATCTCCCCGAGAGAGAGAGGGGACTGAGGGACACCAGTCAGTGTACAGATATCTCGCTGAGAGAGAGAGGGGACTGAGGGACACCAGTCAGTGTACAGATATCTCCCTGACAGAGAGAGGGGTGACTGAGAGACACCAGTCAGGGTACAGATATCTCGCTGAGAGAGAGAGAGGGGACTGAGAGACACCAGTCAGTGTACAGATATCTCCCTGAGAGAGAGAGAGGGGACTGAGAGACACCAGTCAGTGTACAGATATCTCGCTGAGAGAGAGAGGGGACTGAGGGACACCAGTCAGTGTACAGATATCTCCCTGACAGAGAGAGGGGTGACTGAGAGACACCAGTCAGGGTACAGATATCTCGCTGAGAGAGAGAGGGGACTGAGGGACACCAGTCAGGGTACAGATATCTCCCTGAGAGAGAGGGGACTGCGAGACACCAGTCAGTGTACAGATATCTCCCTGAGAGAGAGAGTGGACTGAGAGACACCAGTCAGGGTACAGATATCTCGCTGAGAGAGAGAGGGGACTGAGGGACACCAGTCAGTGTACAGATATCTCCCTGAGAGAGAGAGGGGACTGAGAGACACCAGTCAGTGCACAGATATGGGCCTGAGAGAGAGGGGACTGAGAGACACCAGTCAGTGTACAGATATCTCCCTGAGAGAGAGAGGGGACTGAGAGACACCAGTCAGTGTACAGATATCTCCCTTGAGAGAGAGGGGGGACTGAGAGACACCAGACAGTGTACAGATATCTCCCTGAGAGAGAGAGGGGACTGAGAGACACCAGTCAGTGTACAGATATCTCCCTCAGAGAGAGAGGGGACTGAGAGACACCAGTCAGTGTACAGATATCTCACTGAGAGAGAGAGGGGGGGACTGAGAGACACCAGTCAGTGTACAGATATCTCCCTGAGAGAGAGAGAGGGGACTGAGAGACACCTGTCAGTGTACAGATATCTACCTGAGAGAGAGAGAGGGGACTGAGAGACACCAGTCAGTGTACAGATATCTGCCTGAGAGAGAGAGTGGGAACTGAGAGACACCAGTCAGTGTACAGATATCTCACTGAGAGAGAGAGAGGGGACTGAGAGACACCAGTCAGTGTACAGATATCTCCCTGAGAGAGAGAGAGGACTGAGAGACACCAGTCAGTGTACAGATATCTCCCTGAGAGAGAGAGAGGACTGAGAGACACCAGTCAGTGTACAGATATCTCACTGAGAGAGAGAGAGGGGACTGAGAGACACCAGTCAGTGTACAGATATCTCCCTGTGAGAGAGAGAGGGGACTGAGAGACACCAGTCAGTGTACAGATATCTCCCTGAGAGAGAGAGAGGGTACTGAGGTACACCAGTCAGTGTACAGATATCTCCCCGAGAGAGAGAGGGGAAACTGAGAGACACCAGTCAGTGTACAGATATCTCCCTGAGAGAGAGAGAGGGGACTGAGAGACACCAGTCAGTGTACAGATATCTCTACAAGTGGCAGAGGGGACTGAGAGACACCAGTCAGTGTCCAGATATCCCTCAGAGAGAGAGGGGACTGAGAGACACAAGTCAGTGTACAGATATCTCCCTGAGAGAGAGAGAGGGGACTGAGAGACACCATCAGTGTACAGATATCTTCCTGAGAGAGAGAGAGGGGACTGAGAGACACCAGTCAGTGTACAGATATCTCCCAGAGAGAGAGGGGACTGAGAGACACCAGTCAGGGCACAGATATCTCCCTGAGAGTGTGAGGGTACTGAGAGACACCTGTCAGTGTACAGATATCTCCCTCAGAGAGAGAGGGGACTGAGAGACACCAGTCAGTGTACAGATATCTCCCTGAGAGAGAGAGGAGACTGAGAGACACCAGTCAGTGTACAGATATCTCCCTGAGAGAGAGAGGAGACTGAGAGACACCAGTCAGTGTACAGATATCTCCATGAGAGAGAGAGTGGACTAAGAGACACCAGTCAGTGTATAGATATCATCCTGAGAGAGAGACAGAGGGGAATGAGAGACACCAGACAGTGTACAGATATCTCCCTGAGAGAGAGAGAGGACTGAGAGACACCAGTCAGTGTACAGATATCTCCCTCAGAGAGAGAGGGGACTGAGAGACACCAGTCAGTGTACAGATATCTCACTGAGAGAGAGGGGACTGAGAGACACCAGTCAGGGCACAGATATCTCCCTGAGAGTGTGAGGGTACTGAGAGACACCTGTCAGTGTACAGATATCTCCCTGAGAGAGAGAGGGGACTGAGAGACACCAGTCAGTGTACAGATATCTCCATGAGAGAGAGAGTGGACTAAGAGACACCAGTCAGTGTATAGATATCATCCTGAGAGAGAGACAGAGGGGAATGAGAGACACCAGACAGTGTACAGATATCTCCCTGAGAGAGAGAGAGGACTGAGAGACACCAGTCAGTGTACAGATATCTCCCTCAGAGAGAGAGGGGACTGAGAGACACCAGTCAGTGTACAGATATCTCACTAAGAGAGAGAGGGGGGGACTGAGAGACACCAGTCAGTGTACAGATATCTCCACAAGTGGGAGAGGGGACTGAGAGACACCAGTCAGTGTACAGATATCTCCCTGAGAGAGAGGGGACTGAGAGACACCAGTCAGTGTACAGATATCTCCCTGAGAGAGAGGGGACTGAGAGACACCAGTCAGTGTACAGATATCTCCCTGAGAGAGAGAGAGAGGGGACTGAGAGACACCAGTCAGTGTACAGATATCTCCCTGAGAGAGAGGGGGGACTGAGGGACACCAGTCAGTGTACATGATATCTCCCTGAGAGAGAGAGAGGGGACTGAGAGACACCAGTCAGTGTTCAGATATCTCCCTGAGAGAGAGAGGGGACTGAGGGAAACCAGTCAGTGTACAGATATCTCCCCGAGAGAGAGGGGACTGAGAGACACCAGTCAGTGTACACATATCTCCCTGAGAGAGTGAGGGGACTGAGAGACACCAGTCAGTGTACAGATATCTCCCTGAGAGAGAGAGAGGGGACTGAGAGACACCAGTCAGTGTACAGATATCTCGCTGAGAGAGAGAGGGGACTGAGGGACACCAGTCAGTGTACAGATATCTCCCTGAGAGAGAGGGGACTGCGAGACACCAGTCAGTGTACAGATATCTCCCTGAGAGAGAGAGAGGACTGAGAGACACCAGTCAGTGTACAGATATCTCCCTGAGAGAGAGAGGGGACTGAGGGACACCAGTCAGTGTACAGATAACTCCCTGAGAGAGAGGGGACTGAGAGACACCAGTCAGTGTACAGATATCTCCCTGAGAGAGAGAGGGGACTGAGAGACACCAGTCAGTGTACAGATATCCCCCGGAGAGAGAGAGGGGACTGAGAGACACCAGTCAGTGTACAGATATCTCCCTGAGAGAGAGAGGGGGGACTGAGAGACACCAGTCAGTGCACAGATATCTCCCTGAGAGAGAGAGAGGGGACTCAGAGACACCAGTCAGTGTACAGATATCGCCCTGAGAGAGAGGGGACTGAGAGACACCAGTCAGTGTACAGATATCTCCCTGAGAGAGAGAGGGGACTGAGAGACACCAGTCAGTGTACAGATATCTCCCTTGAGAGAGAGGGGGGACTGAGAGACACCAGACAGTGTACAGATATCTCCCTGAGAGAGAGAGGGGACTGAGAGACACCAGTCAGTGTACAGATATCTCCCTCAGAGAGAGAGGGGACTGAGAGACACCAGTCAGTGTACAGATATCTCACTGAGAGAGAGAGGGGGGGACTGAGAGACACCAGTCAGTGTACAGATATCTCCACAAGTGGGAGAGGGGACTGAGAGACACCAGTCAGTGTACAGATATCTCCCTGAGAGAGAGAGAGGGGACTGAGAGACGCCAGTCAGTGTACAGATATCTCCCTGAGAGAGAGAGAGGGGACTGAGAGACACCAGTCAGTGTACAGATATCTCCCTGAGAGAGAGAGAGGGGACTGAGAGACACCTGTCAGTGTACAGATATCTCCCTGAGAGAGAGAGAGGACTGAGAGACACCAGTCAGTGTACAGATATCTCACTGAGAGAGAGAGAGGGGACTGAGAGACACCAGTCAGTGTACAGATATTTCCCTGAGAGAGAGAGGGGGGACTGAGAGACACCAGTCAGTGTACAGATATCTCTACAAGTGGCAGAGGGGACTGAGAGACACCAGTCAGTGTCCAGATATCCGCTCAGAGAGAGAGGGGACTGAGAGACACAAGTCAGTGTACAGATATCTACCGGAGAGAGAGAGAGGGGACTGAGAGACACCAGTCAGTGTACAGATACCTCCCAGAGAGAGAGGGGACTGAGAGACACCAGTCAGGGCACAGATATCTCCCTGAGAGTGTGAGGGTACTGAGAGACACCTGTCAGTGTACAGATATCTCCCTGAGAGCGAGAGGGGGGACTGAGAGACACCAGTCAGTGTACAGATATCTCCCTGAGAGAGAGGGGACTGAGAGACACCAGTCAGTGTACAGATATCTCCCTGAGAGAGAGGGGGGACTGAGAGACACCAGTCAGTGCACAGATATCGCCCTGAGAGAGAGGGGACTGAGAGACACCAGTCAGTGTACAGATATCTCCATGAGAGAGAGAGGGGACTAAGAGACACCAGTCAGTGTATAGATATCATCCTGAGAGAGAGACAGAGGGGAATGAGAGACACCAGTCAGTGTACAGATATCTCCCTGAGAGAGAGAGGGGACTGAGAGACTCCAGTCAGTGTACAGATATCTCCCTGAGAGAGAGAGAGGACTGAGAGACACCAGTCAGTGTACAGATATCTCCCTCAGAAAGAGAGGGGACTGAGAGACACCAGTCAGTGTACAGATATCTCCACAAGTGGGAGAGGGGACTGAGAGACACCAATCAGTGTACAGATATCTCCCTGAGAGAGAGGGGACTGAGAGACACCAGTCAGTGTACAGATATCTCCCTGAGAGAGAGAGGGGAATGAGAGACACCAGTCAGTGTACAGATATCTCCCTGAGAGAGATGGGGGGGGACTGAGAGACACCAGTCAGTGTACAGATATCTCCACAAGTGGGAGAGGGGACTGAGAGACACCAATCAGTGTACAGATATCTCCCTGAGAGAGAGGGGACTGAGAGACACCAGTCAGTGTACAGATTCTCCCTGAGAGAGAGAGAGAGGGGACTGAGAGACACCAGTCAGTGTACAGATATCTCCCTGAGAGAGAGGGGGGACTGAGGGACACCAGACAGTGTACATGATATCTCCCTGAGAGAGAGAGAGGGGACTGAGAGACACCAGTCAGTGTTCAGATATCTCCCTGAGAGAGAGAGGGGACTGAGGGACACCAGTCAGTGTACAGATATCTCCCCGAGAGAGAGGGGACTGAGAGACACCAGTCAGTGTACACATATCTCCCTGAGAGAGTGAGGGGACTGAGAGACACCAGTCAGTGGACAGATATGTCCCTGAGAGAGAGAGAGGGGACTGAGAGACACCAGTCAGTATACAGATATCTCGCTGAGAGAGAGAGGGGACTGAGGGACACCAGTCAGTGTACAGATATCTCCCTGAGAGAGAGGGGACAGCGAGACACCAGTCAGTGTACAGATATCCCCCTGAGAGAGAGAGAGGACTGAGAGACACCAGTCAGTGTACAGATAACTCCCTGAGAGAGAGGGGACTGAGAGACACCAGTCAGTGTACAGATATCTCCCTGAGAGAGAGGGGGGACTGAGAGACTCCAGTCAGTGTACAGATATCTCCCTGAGAGAGAGAGAGGGGACTCAGAGACACCAGTCAGTGTACACATATCTCCCTGAGAGAGTGAGGGGACTGAGAGACACCAGTCAGTGTACAGATATCTCCCTGAGAGAGAGAGAGGGGACTGAGAGACACCAGTCAGTGTACAGATATCTCGCTGAGAGAGAGAGGGGACTGAGGGACACCAGTCAGTGTACAGATATCTCCCTGAGAGAGAGGGGACTGAGAGACACCAGTCAGTGTACAGATATCTCCCTGAGAGAGAGAGAGGACTGAGAGACACCAGTCAGTGTACAGATATCTCCCTGAGAGAGAGAGGGGACGGAGGGACACCAGTCAGTGTACAGATAACTCCCTGAGAGAGAGGGGACTGAGAGACACCAGTCAGTGTACAGATATCTCCCTGAGAGAGAGGGGGGACTGAGAGACTCCAGACAGTGTACAGATATCTCCCTGAGAGAGAGAGGGGACTGAGAGACACCAGTCAGTGTACAGATATCCCCCGGAGAGAGAGAGGGGACTGAGAGACACCAGTCAGTGTACAGATATCTCCCTGAGAGAGAGAGAGGGGACTCAGAGACACCAGTCAGTGTACAGATATCGCCCTGAGAGAGAGGGGACTGAGAGACACCAGTCAGTGTACAGATATCTCCCTGAGAGAGAGAGGGGACTGAGAGACACCAGTCAGTGTACAGATATCTCCCTGAGAGAGAGAGAGGGGACTGAGAGACACCAGTCAGTGTACAGATATCTCGCTGAGAGTGAGAGAGAGGGGACTGAGAGACACCAGTCAGTGTACAGATATCTCCCTTGAGAGAGAGGGGGGACAGAGAGACACCAGACAGTGTACAGATATCTCCCTGAGAGAGAGGGGGGACTGAGAGACACCAGTCAGTGTACAGATATCTCACTGAGAGAGAGAGGGGGGGACTGAGAGACACCAGTCAGTGTACAGATATCTCCACAAGTGGGAGAGGGGACTGAGAGACACCAGTCAGTGTACAGATATCTCCCTGAGAGAGAGAGAGGGGACTGAGAGACACCAGTCAGTGTACAGATATCTCCCTGAGAGAGAGAGAGGGGACTGAGAGACACCAGTCAGTATACAGATATCTCCCTGAGAGAGAGAGAGGGGGGACTGAGAGACACCAGTCAGTGTACAGATATCGACCTGAGAGAGAGGGGACTGAGAGACACCAGTCAGTGTACAGATATCTCCCTGAGAGAGAGAGAGGACTGAGAGACACCAGTCAGTTTACAGATATCTCACTGTGAGAGAGAGAGGGGACTGAGAGACACCAGTCAGTGTACAGATATCTCCCTGAGAGAGAGAGGGGGTACTGAGAGACACCAGTCAGTGTACAGATATCTCCCTGAGAGAGAGAGGGGACTGAGAGACTCCAGTCAGTGTACAGATATCTCCCTGAGAGAGAGAGAGGGGACTGAGAGACACCAGTCAGTGTACAGATATTTCCCTGAGAGAGAGAGGTGGGACTGAGAGACACCAGTCAGTGTACAGATATCTCCCTGAGAGAGAGAGGTGGGACTGAGAGACACCAGTCAGTGTACAGATATCTCTACAAGTGGCAGAGGGGACTGAGAGACACCAGTCAGTGTCCAGATATCCGCTCAGAGAGAGAGGGGACTGAGAGACTCCAGTCAGTGTACAGATATCTCCCTGAGAGAGAGAGAGGGGACTGAGAGACACCAGTCAGTGTACAGATATTTCCCTGAGAGAGAGAGGTGGGACTGAGAGACACCAGTCAGTGTACAGATATCTCTACAAGTGGCAGAGGGGACTGAGAGACACCAGTCAGTGTCCAGATATCCGCTCAGAGAGAGAGGGGACTGAGAGACACAAGTCAGTGTACAGATATCTCCCTGAGAGAGAGAGAGGGGACTGAGAGACACCAGTCAGTGTACAGATACCTCCCAGAGAGAGAGGGGACTGAGAGACACCAGTCAGTGTACAGATATCTCCCTGAGAGAGAGAGAGGGGACTCAGAGACACCAGTCAGTGTACAGATATCGCCCTGAGAGAGAGGGGACTGAGAGACACCAGTCAGTGTACAGATATCTCCCTGAGAGAGAGAGGGGACTGAGAGACACCAGTCAGTGTACAGATATCTCCCTTGAGAGAGAGGGGGGACTGAGAGACACCAGACAGTGTACAGATATCTCCCTGAGAGAGAGAGGGGACTGAGAGACACCAGTCAGTGTACAGATATCTCCCTCAGAGAGAGAGGGGACTGAGAGACACCAGTCAGTGTACAGATATCTCACTGAGAGAGAGAGGGGGGGACTGAGAGACACCAGTCAGTGTACAGATATCTCCACAAGTGGGAGAGGGGACTGAGAGACACCAGTCAGTGTATAGATATCATCCTGAGAGAGAGAGAGAGGGGACTGAGAGACTCCAGCCAGTGTACAGATATCTCCCTGAGAGAGAGAGAGGGGACTGAGAGACACCTGTCAGTGTATAGATATCATCCTGAGAGAGAGAGACAGAGGGGACTGAGAGACACCAGTCAGTGTACAGATATCTCCCTGAGAGAGAGAGGGGACTGAGAGACTCCAGCCAGTGTACAGATATCTCCCTGAGAGAGAGAGAGGACTGAGAGACACCAGTCAGTGTACAGATATCTCCCTGAGAGAGAGAGGGGACTGAGAGACACCAGTCTGTGTACAGACATCTCCCTGAGAGAGAGAGGGGACTGAGAGACACCAGTCAGTGTACAGATATCTCCCAGAGAGAGAGAGAGGGGACTGAGAGACACCAGTCAGTGTACAGATATCTCCCTCAGAGAGAGAGTGGACTGAGAGACTCCAGTCAGTGTACAGATATCTCCCTGAGAGAGAGAGGGGACTGAGAGACACCAGTCAGTGTACAGATATCTCCCTGTGATAGAGAGAGGGGACTGAGAGACACCAGTCAGTGTACAGATATCTCCCTGAGATAGAGAGAGGGGGGACTGAGAGACACCAGTCAGTGTACAGATATCTCCCTGAGAGAGAGAGGGGACTGAGAGACACCAGTCAGTGTACAGATATCTCCCTGAGAAAGAGAGAGAGGGGACTGAGAGACACCAGTCAGTGTACAGATATCTCTCTGAGAGAGAGGGGACTGAGAGACACCAGTCAGTGTACAGATATCTCCCTGAGAGAGAGGGGACTGAGAGACACCAGTCAGTGTACAGATATCTCCCTGACAGAGAGGGGACTGAGAGACACCAGTCAGTGTACAGATATCTCCCTGAGAGAGAGGAGGGACTGAGAGACACCAGTCAGTGTACAGATATCTCCCTGAGATAGAGAGCGGGGACTGAGAGACACCAGTCAGTGTACAGGTATCTCCCTGAGAGAGAGGAGGGACTGAGAGACACCAGTCAGTGACAGATATCTCACTGAGAGAGAGAGGGGACTGGGAGACACCAGTCAGTGTACAGATATCTCCCTGAGAGAGAGAGAGGACTGAGAGACACCAGTCAGTGTACAGATATCTCCCTGAGATAGAGAGAGGGGACTGAGAGACACCAGTCAGTGTACAGATATCTCCCTGAGAGAGAGGGGGGACTGAGAGACACCAGTCAGTGTACAGATATCTCCCTGAGAGAGAGAGAGGGGGGACTGAGAGACACCAGTCAGTGTCAGATATCTCCCTGACAGAGAGAGAGGGGACTGAGAGACACCAGTCAGTGGACAGATCACTCCCTGAGACAGAGACAGTTGACTGAGAGACACCAGTCAGTGTACAGATATCTCCCTGAGATAGAGTGAGGGGACTGAGAGACACCAGTCAATGTACAGATATCTCCCTGAGAGAGAGAGGGGACTGAGAGACACCAGTCAGTGTACAGATATCTCCCTGAGAGAGAGAGAGGACTGAGAGACACCAGTCAGTGTACAGATATCTCCCTGAGAGAGAGAGAGGACTGAGAGACACCAGACAGTGTACAGATATCTCCATGAGAGAGTGGACTGAGAGACACCAGTCAGTGTACAGATATCTCCCTGAGAGAGAAAGGGACTGAGAGACACCAGTCAGTGTACAGATATCTCCCTGAGAGAGAGAGGGGACTGAGAGACACCAGTCAGTGTACAGATATCTCCTTGAGAGAGTGGACTGAGAGACACCAGTCAGTGTACAGATATCTCCCTGAGAGAGAAAGGGACTGAGAGACTCCAGTCAGTGTACAGATATCTCCCTGAGAGAGGGAGAGGGGACTGAGAGACACCAGTCAGTGTACAGATATCTCCCTGAGAGAGAGGGGAGACTGAGAGACACCAGTCAGTGTACAGATATCTCCCTGAGAGAGAGAGGGGGGACTGAGAGACACCAGTCAGTGTACAGATATCTCCCTGAGAGAGAGAGAGGGGACTGAGAGACACCAGTCAGTGTACAGATATCTCCCTGAGAGAGAGGGGACTGAGAGACACCAGTCAGTGTACAGATATCTCCCTGAGAGAGAAAGGGGACTGAGAGACACCAGTCAGTGTACAGATATCTCCCTGAGAGAGAGAGGGGACTGAGAGACACCAGTCAGTGTACAGATATCTCCCTGAGAGAGAGAGGGGACTGAGATACACCAGTCAGTGTACAGATTTCTCCCTGAGAGAGAGAGAGGGTTCTGAGAGACACCTGTCAATGTACAGATATCTCCTTGAGAGAGTGGACTGAGTGACACCAGTCAGTGTACAGATATCTCCCTGAGATAGAGAGGGGACTGAGAGACACCAGTCAGTGTACAGATATCTCCCTGAGAGAGCGGGGACTGAGAGACACTAGTCAGTGTACAGATATCTCCCTGAGAGAGCGGGGACTGAGAGACACTAGTCAGTGTACAGATATCTCCCTGAGAGAGAGAGCGGGGACTGAGAGACACCAGTCAGTGTACAGATATCTCCCTGAGAGAGAAAGGGGACTGAGAGACACCAGTCAGTGTCCTGATATCTCCCTGAGAGAGTGAGGGGACTGAGAGACACCAGTCAGTGTACAGATATCTCCCTGAGAGAGAGGGGGGACTGAGAGACACCAGTCAGTGTACAGATATCTCCCTGAGAGAGAAAGGGGACTGAGAGACACCAGTCAGTGTACAGATATCTCCCTGAGAGAGAGAGGGGACTGAGAGACACCAGTCAGTGTACAGATATCTCACTGAGAGAGAGAGGGGACTGAGAGACACCAGTCAGTGTACAGATATCTCCCTGAGAGAGCGGGGACTGAGAGACACCAGTCAGTGTACTGATATCTCCCTGAGATAGGGGGGACTGAGAGACACCAGTCAGTGTACAGATATCTCCCTGAGAGATTGAGAGGGGACTGAGAAACACCAGTCAGTGTACAGATATCTCCCTGAGAGAGAGGGGACTGAGAGACACCAGTCAGTGTACAGATATCTCCCTGAGAGAGAGGGGGGACTGTGAGACTCCAGACAGTGTACAGATATCTCCCTGAGAGAGAGAGGGGACTGAGAGACACCAGTCAGTGTACAGATATCTCCCTGAGAGAGAGAGGGGACTGAGAGACACCAGTCAGTGTACAGATATCTCCCTGAGAGAGAGAGAGGGGACTCAGAGACACCAGTCAGTGTACAGATATCGCCCTGAGAGAGAGGGGACTGAGAGACACCAGTCAGTGTACAGATATCTCCCTGAGAGAGAGAGGGGACTGAGAGACACCAGTCAGTGTACAGATATCTCCCTTGAGAGAGAGGGGGGACTGAGAGACACCAGACAGTGTACAGATATCTCCCTGAGAGAGAGAGGGGACTGAGAGACACCAGTCAGTGTACAGATATCTCACTGAGAGAGAGAGGGGGGGACTGAGAGACACCAGTCAGTGTACAGATATCTCCACAAGTGGGAGAGGGGACTGAGAGACACCAGTCAGTGTACAGATATCTCCCTGAGAGAGAGAGGGGACTGAGAGACACCAGTCAGTGTACAGATATCTCCCTGAGAGAGAGAGAGAGGACTGAGAGACACCAGTCAGTGTACAGATATCTCACTGAGAGAGAGAGAGGGGACTGAGAGACACCTGTCAGTGTACAGATATCTCCCTGAGAGAGAGAGAGGACTGAGAGACACCAGTCAGTGTACAGATATCTCCCTGAGAGAGAGAGAGGGGACTGAGAGACACCAGTCAGTGTACAGATATTTCCCTGAGAGAGAGAGGGGGGACTGAGAGACACCAGTCAGTGCACAGATATCTCTACAAGTGGCAGAGGGGACTGAGAGACACCAGTCCGTGTCCAGATATCCGCTCAGAGAGAGAGGGGACTGAGAGACACAAGTCAGTGTACAGATATCTCCCTGAGAGAGAGAGAGGGGACTGAGAGACACCAGTCAGTGTACAGATACCTCCCAGAGAGAGAGGGGACTGAGAGACACCAGTCAGGGCACAGATATCTCCCTGAGAGTGTGAGGGTACTGAGAGACACCTGTCAGTGTACAGATATCTCCCTGAGAGTGAGAGGGGACTAAGAGACACCAGTCAGTGTTCAGATATCTCCCTGAGAGAGAGAGAGAGAGGGGAATGAGAGACACCAGTCAGTGTACAGATATCTCCCTGAGAGAGAGAGGGGACTGAGAGACTCCAGTCAGTGTACAGATATCTCCCTGAGAGAGAGAGAGGACTGAGAGACACCAGTCAGTGTACAGATATCTCCCTGAGAGAGAGAGTGGACTGAGACACACCAGTCTGTGTACAGACATCTCCCTGAGAGAGAGAGGGGACTGAGAGACACCAGTCATTGTACAGATATCTCCCAGAGAGAGAGAGAGGGGACTGAGAGACACCAGTCAGTGTACAGATATCTCCCTGAGAGAGAGGGGACTGAGAGACACCAGTCAGTGTACAGATATCTCCCTGAGAGAGAGAGAGAGGACTGAGAGACACCAGTCAGTGTACAGATATCTCCCTGAGAGAGAGAGTGGACTGAGACACACCAGTCTGTGTACAGACATCTCCCTGAGAGAGAGAGGGGACTGAGAGACACCAGTCATTGTACAGATATCTCCCTCAGAGCGAGAGTGGACTGAGAGACTCCAGTCAGTGTACAGATATCTCCCTGAGAGAGAGAGGGGACTGAGAGACACCAGTCAGTGTACAGATATCTCCCTGAGAGAGAGGGGGGACTGAGACACACGAGTCAGTGTACAGATATCTCCCTGAGAGAGAGAGGGGACTGAGAGACACCAGTCAGTGTACAGATATCTCCCTGAGATAGAGAGAGGGGGGACTGAGAGACACCAGTCAGTGTACAGATATCTCCCTGAGAGAGAGAGGGGACTGAGAGACACCAGTCAGTGTACAGATATCTCCCCGAGAGAGAGGGGACTGAGAGACACCAGTCAGTGTACAGATATCTCCCTGAGAAAGAGAGAGAGGGGACTGAGAGACACCAGTCAGTGTACAGATATCTCCCTGAGAAAGAGAGAGAGGGGACTGAGAGACACCAGTCAGTGTACAGATATCTCCCTGAGAGAGAGGGGACTGAGAGACACCAGTCAGTGTACAGATATCTCCCTGACAGAGAGGGGACTGAGAGACACCAGTCAGTGTACACATATCTCCCTGAGAGAGAGGAGGGACTGAGAGACACCAGTCAGTGTACAGATATCTCCCTGAGATAGAGAGCGGGGACTGAGAGACACCAGTCAGTGTACAGATATCTCCCTGAGAGAGAGAGAGGGGACTGAGAGACACCAGTCAGTGTACAGATATCTCACTGAGAGAGAGGAGGGACTGAGAGACACCAGTCAGTGTACAGATATCTCCCTGAGAGAGAGAGAGGACTGAGAGACACCAGTCAGTGTACAGATATCTCCCTGAGATAGAGAGCGGGGACTGAGAGACACCAGTCAGTGTACAGGTATCTCCCTGAGAGAGAGGAGGGACTGAGAGACACCAGTCAGTGTACAGATATCTCCCTGAGAGAGAGAGAGGGGACTGAGAGACACCAGTCAGTGTACAGATATCTCCCTGAGAGAGAGAGGGGACTGAGAGACACCAGTCAGTGTACAGATATCTCCCTGAAAGAGCGAGGGGACTGAGAGACACCAGTCAGTGTACAGATATCTCCCTGAGAGAGAGAGGGGACTGAGAGACACCAGTCAGTGTACAGATATCTCCCTGTGATAGAGAGAGGGGGGACTGAGAGACACCAGTCAGTGTACAGATATCTCCCTGAGAGAGAGAGAGGGGACTGAGAGACACCAGTCAGTGTACAGATATCTCCCTGAGAGAGAGAGAGGACTGAGAGACACCAGTCAGTGTATAGATATCTCCCTGAGATAGAGAGAGGGGACTGAGAGACACCAGTCAGTGTACAGATATCTCCCTGAGAGAGAGAGAGAGGGGGGACTGAGAGACACCAGTCAGTGTCAGATATCTCCCTGACAGAGAGAGAGGGACTGAGAGATACCAGTCAGTGGACAGATCACTCCCTGAGACAGAGACAGTTGACTGAGAGACACCAGTCAGTGTCAGATATCTCCCTGAGATAGAGTGAGGGGACTGAGAGACACCAGTCAATGTACAGATATCTCCATGAGAGAGTGGACTGAGAGACACCAGTCAGTGTACAGATATCTCCCTGAGAGAGAGAGAGGACTGAGAGACACCAGTCAGTGTACAGATATCTCCCTGAGAGAGAAAGGGACTGAGAGACACCAGTCAGTGTTCAGATATCTCGCTGAGAGAGAGGGGGATTGAGAGACACCAGTCAGTGTACAGATATCTCCCTGAGAGAGAGAGGGGACTGAGAGACACCAGTCAGTGTACAGATATCTCCTTGAGAGAGTGGACTGAGAGACACCAGTCAGTGTACAGATATCTCCCTGAGAGAGAAAGGGACTGAGAGACTCCAGTCAGTGTACAGATATCTCCCTGAGAGAGGGAGAGGGGACTGAGAGACACCAGTCAGTGTACAGATATCTCCCTGAGAGAGAGGGGGGACTGAGAGACACCAGTCATTGTACAGATATCTCCCTGAGAGAGAGAGGGGACTGAGAGACACCAGTCAGTGTACAGATATCTCCCTGAGAGAGAGGGGGGACTGAGAGACACCAGTCATTGTACAGATATCTCCCTGAGAGAGAGAGGGGGGACTGAGAGACACCAGTCAGTGTACAGATATCTCCCTGAGAGAGAGGGGACAGAGAGACACCAGTCAGTGTACAGATATCTCCCTGAGAGAGGGAGCGGGGACTGAGAGACACCAGTCAGTGTACAGATATCTCCCTGAGAGAGAGAGGGGACTGAGAGACACCAGTCAGTGTACAGATATCTCCCTGAGAGAGAGGGGACTGAGAGACACCAGTCAGTGTACAGATATCTCCCTGAGAGAGAGAGGGGACTGAGAGACACCAGTCAGTGTACAGATATCTCCCTGAGAGAGAGGGGGGACTGAGAGACACCAGTCAGTGTACAGATATCTCCCTGAGAGAGAGAGCGGACTGAGAGACACCAGTCAGTGTACAGATATCTCCCTGAGAGAGAAAGGGGACTGAGAGACACCAGTCAGTGTACAGATATCTCCCTGAGAGAGAGGGGACTGAGAGACACCAGTCAGTGTACAGATATCTCCCAGAGAGAGAGAGGGAGAAGGGACTGAGAGACACCAGTCAGTGTACAGATATCTCCCTGAGAGAGAAAGGGGACTGAGAGACACCAGTCAGTGTACAGATATCTCCCTGAGAGAGAGAGGGGACTGAGAGACACCAGTCAGTGTACAGATATCTCCCTGAGAGAGCGGGGACTGAGAGACACTAGTCAGTGTACAGATATCTCCCTGAGAGAGGGAGGACTGAGAGACACCAGTCAGTGTACTGATATCTCCCTGAGAGAGGGGGGACTGAGAGACACCAGTCAGTGTACAGATATCTCCCAGAGAGTTTGAGAGGGGACTGAGAAACACCAGTCAGTGTACAGATATCTCCCTGAGAGAGAGGGGACTGAGAGACTCCAGTCAGTGTACAGATATCTCCCTGAGAGAGAGAGCGGGGACTGAGAGACACCAGTCAGTGTACAGATATCTCCCTGAGAGAGAGAAAGGGGACTGAGAGACACCAGTCAGTGTACAGATATCTCCCTGAGAGAGAGAGAGGGGACTGAGAGACACCAGTCAGTGTACAGATATCTCCCTGAGAGAGAGAGGGGACTGAGAGACACCAGTCAGTGTACAGATATCTCCCTGAGAGAGAGAGGGGAGACTGAGAGACACCAGTCAGTGTACAGATATCTCCCAGAGAGAGAGGGGGGATTGAGATACACCAGTCAGTCTACAGATATCTCCCTGAGAGAGAGAGAGGGTTCTGAGAGACACCAGTAAATGTACAGATATCTCCTTGAGAGAGTGGTCTGAGAGACACCAGTCAGTGTACAGATATCTCCCTTAGAGAGAGAGGGGACTGAGAGACACCAGTCAGTGTACAGATATCTCCCTGAGAGAGAGAGGGGACTGAGAGACACCAGTCAGTGTACAGATATCTCCCTGAGATAGAGAGAGAGGACTGTGAGACACCAGTCAGTGTACAGATATCTCCCTGAGAGAGCGAGAGGTGACTGAGAGACACCAGTCAGTGTACAGATATCTCCCTGAGATAGAGAGAGAGGACTGAGAGACACCAGTCAGTGTACAGATATCTCCCTGAGAGAGAGAGGGGACTGAGAGACACCAGTCAGTGTACAGATATCTCCCTGAGAGAGAGAGGGGACTGAGAGACACCAGTCAGTGTACAGATATCTCCCTGAGAGAGAGAGGGGACTGAGAGACACCAGTCAGTGTACAGATATCTCCCTGAGAGAGAGGGGGGACTGAGAGACACCAGTCAGTGTACAGATATCTCCCTGAGATAGAGAGAGGGGACTGAGAGACACCAGTCTGTGCACAGATATCTCCCTGAGAGACAGAGAGGACTGAGAGACACCAGTCCGTGTACAGATATCTCCCTGAGATAGAGAGAGAGGACTGAGAGACACCAGTCAGTGTACAGATATCTCCCTGAGAGAGAGGGGGGACTGAGAGACACCAGTCAGTGTACAGATATCTCCCTGAGAGAGAGGGGGGACTGAGAGACACCAGTCAGTGTACAGATATCTCCCTGAGATCGAGAGAGGGGACTGAGATACACCAGTCAGTGTACAGATATCTCCCTGAGAGAGAGAGAGGACTGAGAGACACCAGTCAGTGTACAGATATCTCCCTGAGATAGAGAGAGGAGACTGAGAGACACCAGTTAGTGTACAGATATCTCCCTGAGAGAGAGGGGACTGAGAGACACCAGTCAGTGTACAGATATCTCCCTGAGAGAGAGAGGGGGGACTGAGAGACACCAGTCAGTGTACAGATATCACCCTGAGAGAGAGAGGGGGGACTGAGAGACACCAGTCAGTGTACAGATATCTCCCTGAGAGAGAGACGGGGGACTGAGAGACACCCGTCAGTGTCAGATGTCTCCCTGAGACAGAGAGGGGACTGAGAGACACCAGTCAGTGTACAGATATCTCCCTGAGAGAGAGACAGTTGACTGAGAGACACCAGTCAGTGTACAGATATCTCCCTGAGATAGAGTGAGGGGACTGAGAGACACCAGTCAGTGTACAGATATCTCCCTGAGAGAGAGAGAGGGGACTGAGAGACACCAGTCAGTGTACAGATATCTCCCTGATAGAGAGAGAGGGGACTGAGAGACACCAGTCAGTGTACAGATATCTCCCTGAGAGAGAGTGAGGGGACTGAGAGACACCAGTCAGTGTACAGATATCTCCCTGAGAGATTGAGAGTGGACTGAGAAACACCAGTCAGTGTACAGATATCTCCCTGAGAGAGAGGGGACTGAGAGACACCAGTCAGTGTACAGATATCTCCCTGAGATTGAGAGAGGGGACTGAGAGACACCAGTCAGTGTACAGATATCTCCCTGAGAGAGAGGGGACTGAGAGACACCAGTCAGTGTACAGATATCTCCCTGAGAGAGAGAGAGGACTGAGAGACACCAGTCAGTGTACAGATATCTCCCTGAGATTGAGAGAGGGGACTGAGAGACACCAGTCAGTGTACAGATATCTCCCTGAGAGAGAGAGAGAGGGCGGACTGAGAGACACCAGTCAGTGTCAGATATCTCCCTGAGAGAGTGAGAGGGGACTGAGAGACACCAGTCAATGTACAGATATCTCCCTGAGAGAGAGAGGGGACTGAGAGACACCAGTCAGTGTACAGATATCTCCCTGAGAGAGAAAGGGACTGAGAGACACCAGTCAGTGTACAGATATCTCGCTGAGAGAGAGAGGGGGATTGAGAGACACCAGTCAGTGTACAGATATCTCCTTGAGAGAGTGGACTGAGAGACACCAGTCAGTGTACAGATATCTCCCTGAGAGAGAAAGGGACTGAGAGACTCCAGTCAGTGTACAGATATCTCCCTGAGAGAGGGAGAGGGGACTGAGAGACACCAGTCAGTGTACAGATATCTCCCTGAGAGAGAGGGGGGACTGAGAGACACCAGTCAGTGTACAGATATCTCCCTGAGAGAGAGAGGGGGGACTGAGAGACACCAGTCAGTGTACAGATATCTCCCTGAGAGAGAGGGGACTGAGAGACACCAGTCAGTGTACAGATATCTCCCAGAGAGAGAAAGGGGACTGAGAGACACCAGTCAGTGTACAGATTTCTCCCTGACAGGGAGAGAGGGTTCTGAGAGACACCAGTCAATGTACAGATATCTCCTTGAGAGAGAGGGGACTGAGAGACACCAGTCAGTGTATAGATATCTCCCAGAGAGAGAGGGGGGACTGAGAGACACCCGTCAGTGTACAGATATCTCCCTGAGAGAGAGAGGGGGGACTGAGAGACACCAGTCAGTGTACAGATATCTCCCTGAGAGAGAGAGAGGACTGAGAGACACCAGTCAGTGTACAGATATCTCCCTGAGAGAGAGTGAACTGAGAGACACCAGTCAGTGTACAGCTATCTCCCTGAGAGAGAGAGAGGGGGGACTGAGAGACACCAGTCAATGTACAGATATCTCCCTGAGATAGAGAGAGGGGACTGAGAGACACCAGTCAGTGTACAGATATCTCCCTGAGAGAGAGAGGGGACTGAGAGACACCAGTCAATGGACAGATATCTCCCTGATAGAGAGAGAGGGGACTGAGAGACACCAGTCAGTGTACAGATATCTCCCTGAGAGAGGGGACTGAGAGACACCAGTCAGTGTACAGATATCTCCCTGAGAGAGGGGACTGAGAGACACCAGTCAGTGTACAGATATCTCCCTGAGAGAGAGTGAGGGGACTGAGAGACACCAGTCAGTGTACAGATATCTCCCTGAGAGAGAGTGAGGGGACTGAGAGACACCAGTCAGTGTACAGATATCTCCCTGAGAGAGAGTGAGGGGACTGAGAGACACCAGTCAGTGTACAGATATCTCCCTGAGAGAGAGTGAGGGGACTGAGAGACACCAGTCAGTGTACAGATATCTCCCTGAGAGAGAGTGAGGGGACTGAGAGACACCAGTCAGTGTACAGATATCTCCCTGAGAGTGAGAGGGGACTGAGAGACACCAGTCAGTGTACAGATATCTCCCTGAGAGAGCGGAAACTGAGAGACACCAGTCAGTGGACAGATATCTCCCTGAGAGAGAGGGGACTGAGAGACACCAGTCAGTGTACAGATATCTCCCTGAGAGAGAGAGGGGACTGAGAGACACCAGTCAGTGTACAGATATCTCCCTGAGAGAGAGACAGTTGACTGAGAGACACCAGTCAGTGTACAGATATCTCCCTGAGATAGAGTGAGGGGACTGAGAGACACCAGTCAGTGAACAGACATCTCCCTGAGAGAGAGAGAGGGGACTGAGAGACACCAGTCAGTGTACAGATCTCTCCCTGATAGAGAGAGAGGGGACTGAGAGACACCAGTCAGTGTACAGATATCTCCCTGAGAGAGAGAGGGGACTGAGAGACACCAGTCAGTGTACAGATATCTCCCTGAGAGAGAGGGCGGACTGAGAGACACCAGTCAGTGTACAGATATCTCCCTGAGAGAGGGAGAGGGGACTGAGAGACACCAGTCAGTGTACAGATATCTCCCTGAGAGAGAGAGGGGACTGACAGACACCAGTCAGTGTACAGATATCTCCCTGAGAGAGAGGGCGGACTGAGAGACACCAGTCAGTGTACAGATATCTCCCTGAGAGAGAGAGAGGGGGGACTGAGAGACACCAGTCAGTGTACAGATATCTCCCTGAGAGAGAGAGGGGACTGAGAGATACCAGTCAGTGTACAGATATCTCCCTGAGAGAGAGGGGGGACTGAGAGACACCAGTCAGTGTACAGATATCTCCCTGAGAGAGAGAGGGGACTGAGAGATACCAGTCAGTGTACAGATATCTCCCTGAGAGAGAGGGGGGACTGAGAGACACCAGTCAGTATACAGATATCTCCCTGAGATAGAGAGAGGGGACTGAGAGACACCAGTCAGTGTACAGATATCTCCCTGAGAGCGAGAGGGAGGACTGAGAGACACCAGTCAGTGTACAGATATCTCCCTGAGATAGAGATAGAGGACTGAGAGACACCAGTCAGTGTACAGATATCTTCCTGAGAGAGAGAGGGGACTGAGAGACACCAGTCAGTGTACAGATATCTCCCTGTGAGAGAGAGGGGACTGAGAGACACCAGTCAGTGTACAGATATCTCCCTGAGAGAGAGGGGGGACTGAGAGACACCAGTCAGTGTACAGCTATCTCACTGAGAGAAAGAGAGAGGGGGGACTGAGAGACACCCGTCAGTGTCAGATATCTCCCTCAGAGAGAGAGAGGGACTGAGAGACACAGTCAGTGTACAGATATCTCCCTGACAGAGTCGACTGAGAGACACCAGTCAGTGTACAGATATCTCCCTGAGAGAGAGAGGGGGGACTTAGAGACACCAGTCAGTGTACAGATATCTCCCTGAGAGCGAGAGGGGACTGAGGAACACCAGTCAGTGTACAGATATCTCCCTGAGAGAGAGAGGGGACTGAGAGACACCAGTCAGTATACAGATATCTCCCTGAGAGAGAGTGAACTGTGAAACACCAGTCAGTGTACAGCTATCTCCCTGAGAGAGAGAGGGGGGACTGAGAGACACCAGTCAATGTACAGATATCTCCCTGAGAGAGAGAGAGGGGACTGAGAGACACCAGTCAATGTACAGATATCTCCCTGATAGAGAGAGGGGGGACTGAGAGACACCAGTCAGTGTACAGCTATCTCCCTGAGAGAGAGAGGGGGGACTGAGAGACACCAGTCAGTGTACAGATATCTCCCTGAGAGAGAGAGAGGGGACTGAGAGACACCAGTCAGTGTACATATATCTCCGTGAGAGAGAGTGAGGGGACTGAGAGACACCAGTCAGTGTACAGATATCTCCCTGAGAGAGAGGGGACTGAGAGACACCAGTCAGTGTACAGATATCTCCCTGAGAGAGAGGGGACTGAGAGACACCAGTCAGTGTACAGATATCTCCCTGAGAGAGAGAGAGGGGGGACTGAGAGACACCAGTCAGTGTACAGATATCTCGCTGAGAGAGGGTGGACTGAGAGACACCAGTCAGTGTACAGATATCTCCCTGAGAGAGAGGGCGGACTGAGAGACACCAGTCAGTGTACAGATATCTCCCTGAGAGATTGAGAGGGGACTGAGAAACACCAGTCAGTGTACAGATATCTCCTTGAGAGAGAGGGGACTGAGAGACACCAGTCAGTGTACAGATATCTCCCTGAGAGAGAGGGGACTGAGAGACACCAGTCAGTGTACAGATATCTCCCTGAGAGAGAGGGGACTGACAGACACCAGTCAGTGTACAGATATCTCCCTGAGAGAGAGAGGGGGGACTGAGAGACACCAGTCAGTGTACAGATATCTCCCTGAGAGAGAGAGGGGGGACTGAGAGACACCAGTCAGTGTACAGATATCTCCCTGAGAGAGAGAGGGGGGACTGAGAGACACCAGTCAGTGTACAGATATCTCCCTGAGAGAGGGAGAGGGGACTGAGAGACACCAGTCAGTGTACAGATATCTCCCTGAGAGAGAGAGGGGGGACTGAGAGACAACAGTCAGTGTACAGATATCACCCTGAGAGAGAGAGGGGACTGAGAGACACCAGTCAGTGTACAGATATCTCCCAGAGAGAGAGGGGGGACTGAGAGACACCAGTCAGTGTACAGATATCTCCCTGAGAGAGAGAGAGGTGACTGAGAGACACCAGTCAGTATACAGATATCTCCCTGAGATAGAGAGAGGGGACTGAGAGACACCAGTCAGTGTACAGATATCTCCCTGAGATAGAGAGAGAGGACTGTGAGACACCAGTCAGTGTACAGATATCTCCCTGAGAGAGAGGGGGGACTGAGATACACCAGTCAGTTTACAGATATCTCCCTGAGAGAGAGAGAGGGGACTGAGAGAAACCAGTCAGTGTACAGATATCTCCCTGAGATAGAGAGAGGGGACTGAGAGACACCAGTCAGTGTACAGATATCTCCCTGAGAGAGAGAGAGGACTGAGAGACACCAGTCCGTGTACAGATATCTCCCTGAGATAGAGAGAGAGGACTGAGAGACACCAGTCGGTGTCCAGATATCTCCCTGAGAGAGAGGGGGGACTGAGAGACATCAGTCAGTGTACAGATATCTCCCTGAGATCGAGAGAGGGGACTGAGATACACCAGTCAGTGTACAGATATCTCCCTGAGAGAGAGAGAGAGGACTGAGAGACACCAGTCAGTGTACAGATATCTCCCTGAGATAGAGAGAGGGGACTGAGAGACACCAGTCAGTGTACAGATATCTCCCTGAGAGAGAGAGAGAGGGGGACTGAGAGACACCCGTCAGTGTACAGATATCTCCCTGAGACAGAGACAGTTGACTGAGACACACCAGTCAGTGTACAGATATCTCCCTGAGAGAGAGAGAGGGGACTGAGAGACACCAGTCAGTGTACAGATATCTCCCTGATAGAGAGAGAGGGGACTGAGAGACACCAGTCAGTGTACAGATATCTCCCTGAGAGAGAGTGAGGGGACTGAGAGACACCAGTCAGTGGACAGATATCTCCCTGAGAGATTGAGAGGGGACTGAGAGACACCAGTCAGTGTACAGATATCTCCCCGAGAGAGGGAGAGGGGACTGAGAAACACCAGTCAGTGTACAGATATCTCCCTGAGAGAGAGGGGACTGAGAGACACCAGTCAGTGTACAGATATCTCCCTGAGAGAGAGGGGACTGAGAGACACCAGTCAGTGTACAGATATCTCCCTGAGAGAGAGAGAGGGTTCTGAGAGACACCAGTCAATGTACAGATATCTCCTTGAGAGAGTGGACTGAGAGACACCAGTCAGTGTACAGATATCTCCCTGAGAGAGGGAGAGGGGACTGAGAGACACCAGTCAGTGTACAGATATCTCCCTGAGAGAGAGGGGGGACTGAGAGACACCAGTCAGTGTACAGATATCTCCCCGAGTGAGAGAGAGGGGACTGAGAGACACCAGTCAGTGTACAGATATCTCCCTGAGAGAGAGGGGACTGAGAGACACCAGTCAGTGTACAGATATCTCCCTGAGAGAGAAAGGGGACTGAGAGTCACCAGTCAGTGTACAGATATCTCCCTGAGAGAGAGGGGACTGAGAGTCACCAGTCAGTGCACAGATATCACCCTGAGAGAAAGAGAGGGTTCTGAGAGACACCAGTCAATGTACAGATATCTCCCTGAGAGAGAAAGGGGACTGAGAGTCACCAGTCAGTGTACAGATATCTCCCTGAGAGAGAGAGAGGGTTCTGAGAGACACCAGTCAATGTACAGATATCTCCTTAAGAGAGTGGACTGAGAGACACCAGTCAGTGTACAGATATCTCCCAGAGAGAGAGAGAGGGGGCTCTGGGACCCCAGTCAATGTACAGATATCTCCCTGAGAGAGAGAGGGGACTGAGAGACACCAGTCAGTGTACAGATATCTCCCAGAGAGAGAGAGAGGGGACTGAGAGACACCAGTCAGTGCACAGATATCTCCCTCAGGGAGAGGAGACTGAGAGACACCAGTCAGTGTACAGATATCTCCCTCAGGGAGAGGGGACTGACAGACACCAGTCAGTGTACAGATATCTCCCTGAGTGAGAGTGGGAACTGAGAGACACCAGTCAGTGTACAGGTATCTCCCTGAGAGAGAGGGAGAAGGGACTGAGAGAGACCAGTCAGTGTACAGATATCTCCCTGTGAGAGAGAGAGGGGACTGAGAGACACCAGTCAGTGTACAGATATCTCCCTGAGAGAGAGAGGGGACTGAGAGTCACCAGTCAGTGTACAGATATCTCCCTGAGAGAGAGAGGGGGGACTGAGAGACACCAGTCAGTGTACAGATATCTCCCTGAGAGAGAGAGCGGACTGAGAGACACCAGTCAGTGTACAGATATCTCCCTGAGAGAGAGAGGGGACTGAGAGTCACCAGACAGTGTACAGATATCTCCCTGAGAGAGAGGGGACTGAGAGACACCAGTCAGTGTACAGATATCTCCCTGTGAGAGAGAGAGGGGACTGAGAGACACCAGTCAGTGTACAGATATCTCCCTGAGAGAGAGAGGGGACTGAGAGACACCAGTCAGTGTACAGATATCTCCCTGAGAGAGAGAGGGGACTGAGAGACACCAGTCAGTGTACAGATATCTCCCTGAGAGAGAGAGGGGACTGAGAGTCACCAGTCAGTGTACAGATATCTCCCTGAGAGAGAGAGGGGGGACTGAGAGACACCAGTCAGTGTACAGATATCTCCCTGAGAGAGAGGGGACTGAGAGACACCAGTCAGTGTACAGATATCTCCCTGAGAGAGAAAGGGGACTGAGAGTCACCAGTCAGTGTACAGATATCTCCCTGAGAGAGAGGGAGGGGACTGAGAGTCACCAGTCAGTGTACAGATATCTCCCTGAGAGAGAGGGGACTGAGAGTCACCAGTCAGTGCACAGATATCACCCTGAGAGAAAGAGAGGGTTCTGAGAGACACCAGTCAATGTACAGATATCTCCCTGAGAGAGAAAGGGGACTGAGAGTCACCAGTCAGTGTACAGATATCTCCCTGAGAGAGAGAGAGTGTTCTGAGAGACACCAGTCAATGTACAGATATCTCCTTAAGAGAGTGGACTGAGAGACACCAGTCAGTGTACAGATATCTCCCAGAGAGAGAGAGAGGGGGCTCTGGGACCCCAGTCAATGTACAGATATCTCCCTGAGAGAGAGAGGGGACTGAGAGACACCAGTCAGTGTACAGATATCTCCCAGAGAGAGAGAGAGGGGACTGAGAGACACCAGTCAGTGCACAGATATCTCCCTCAGGGAGAGGAGACTGAGAGACACCAGTCAGTGTACAGATATCTCCCTCAGGGAGAGGGGACTGACAGACACCAGTCAGTGTACAGATATCTCCCTGAGTGAGAGTGGGAACTGAGAGACACCAGTCAGTGTACAGGTATCTCCCTGAGAGAGAGGGAGAAGGGACTGAGAGAGACCAGTCAGTGTACAGATATCTCCCTGTGAGAGAGAGAGGGGACTGAGAGACACCAGTCAGTGTACAGATATCTCCCTGAGAGAGAGAGGGGACTGAGAGTCACCAGTCAGTGTACAGATATCTCCCTGAGAGAGAGAGGGGGGACTGAGAGACACCAGTCAGTGTACAGATATCTCCCTGAGAGAGAGAGAGCGGACTGAGAGACACCAGTCAGTGTACAGATATCTCCCTGAGAGAGAGAGGGGACTGAGAGTCACCAGACAGTGTACAGATATCTCCCTGAGAGAGAGGGGACTGAGAGACACCAGTCAGTGTACAGATATCTCCCTGTGAGAGAGAGAGGGGACTGAGAGACACCAGTCAGTGTACAGATATCTCCCTGAGAGAGAGAGGGGACTGAGAGACACCAGTCAGTGTACAGATATCTCCCTGAGAGAGAGAGGGGACTGAGAGACACCAGTCAGTGTACAGATATCTCCCTGAGAGAGAGAGGGGACTGAGAGTCACCAGTCAGTGTACAGATATCTCCCTGAGAGAGAGAGGGGGGACTGAGAGACACCAGTCAGTGTACAGATATCTCCCTGAGAGAGAGAGAGCGGACTGAGAGACACCAGTCAGTGTACAGATATCTCCCTGAGAGAGAGAGGGGACTGAGAGTCACCAGACAGTGTACAGATATCTCCCTGAGAGAGAGGGGACTGAGAGACACCAGTCAGTGTACAGATATCTCCCTGTGAGAGAGAGAGGGGACTGAGAGACACCAGTCAGTGTACAGATATCTCCCTGAGAGAGAGAGGGGACTGAGAGACACCAGTCAGTGTACAGATATCTCCCTGAGAGAGAGAGGGGACTGAGAGTCACCAGTCAGTGTACAGATATCTCCCTGAGAGAGAGAGGGGGGACTGACAGACACCAGTCAGTGTTCAGATATCTCCCTGAGAGAGAGAGGGGACTGAGAGACACCAGTCAGTGTACAGATATCTCCCTGAGAGAGAGTGAGAGAGGGGTCGGAGAGGCACCAGTCAGTGTATAGATATCTCCCCGAGAGAGAGAGAGGGGGACTGAGAGACACCAGTCAGTGTACAGGTATCTCCCTGAGAGAGAGCGAGAAGGGACTGAGAGACACCAGTCAGTGTACAGATATGTCCCTTAGAGAGAGGGGACTGAGAGACACCAGTCAGTGTACAGATATCTCCCTGAGAGAGAGAGAGGGGACTCTGGGACACCAGTCAATGTACAGATATCTCCCTGAGAGAGAGAGGGGACTGAGAGACGCCAGTCAGTGTACAGATATCTCCCTGAGAGAGAGAGGGGACTGAGAGACACCAGTCAGTGTCAGATATCTCCCTGAGAGAGAGTGGGGACTGAGAGACACCAGTCAGTGTACAGATATCTCACAGAGAGAGAGAGAGAGAGGGGACTGAGAGACACCAGTCAGTGCACAGATATCTCCCTGAGAGAGAGAGGGGACTGAGAGACACCAGTCAGTGTACAGATATCTCCCTGAGAGAGAGAGGGGACTGAGAGACACCAGTCAGTGTACAGATATCTCCCAGAGAGATAGAGAGGGGACTGAGAGACACCAGTCAGTGTACAGATATCTCCCTGTGAGAGAGGGAGAGGGGACTGAGAGACACCAGTCTGTATACAGATATCTCCCTGAGAGAGAGAGAGGGGACTGAGAGACACCAGTCAGTGTACAGATATCTCCCTGAGACAGAGAGGGGGTAGTAAGAGACACCAGTCTGTGTACAGATATCTCCCTGAGAGAGAGAGCGGGGGGGGGAACTGAGAGACACCAGTCTGTGTACTGATATCTCCCTGAGAGAGAGAGAGGGGACTGAGAGACACCAGTCAGTGTACAGATATCTCCCTGAGAGACAGAGAGAGGGGACTGAGAGACACCAGTCAGTGTACAGATATCTCCCTGAGATAGAGAGAGGGGACTGAGTGACACCAGTCAGTGTACAGATCACTCCCTGAGACAGAGACAGTTGACTGAGAGACACCAGTCAGTGTACAGATATCTCCCTGAGATAGAGAGAGGGGGACTGAGAGACACCAGTCAGTGTACAGATCACTCCCTGAGACAGAGACAGTTGACTGAGAGACACCAGTCAGTGTCAGATATCTCCCTGAGAGAGAGAGACAGGGGACTGAGAGACACCAGTCAGTGTACAGGTATCTCACTCAGAGAGAGATGGGACTGAGAGACACCAGTCAGTATACAGATATCTCCCTGAGAGAGAGAGAGGACTGAGAGACACCAGTCAGTGTACAGATATCTCCCTGAGAGAGTGGACTGAGAGACACCAGTCAGTGTACAGATATTTCCCTGAGAGAGAGAGAGGGGACTGAGAGACACCAGTCAGTGTACAGATATCTCCCTGAGAGAGAAAGGGGACTGAGAGTCACCAGTCAGTGTACAGATATGTCCCTTAGAGAGAGGGGACTCAGAGACACCAGTCAGTGTACAGATATCTCCCTGAGAGAGAGAGGGGACTGAGAGACACCAGTCAGTGTACAGATATCTCGCAGAGAGAGAGAGGGGACTGAGAGACACCAGTCAATGTCAGATATCTCCCTGAGAGAGAGAGAGGGGGCTCTGGGACACCAGTCAATGTACAGATATCTCCCTGAGAGAGAGAGGGGACTGAGAGACACCAGTCAGTGTACAGATATCTCCCTGAGAGAGAGAGGGGACTGAGAGACACCAGTCAGTGTACAGATATCTCCCAGAGAGAGAGAGAGGGGACTGAGAGACACCAGTCAGTGTACAGATATCTCCCTCAGGGAGAGGGGACTGAGAGACACCAGTCAATGTACAGATATCTCCCTGAGAGAGAGAGGGGACTGAGAGACACCAGTCAGTGTACAGATATCTCCCTGTGAGAGAGGGAGAGGGGACTGAGAGACACCAGTCAGTGTACAGATATCTCCCAGAGAGAGAGAGAGGGGACTGAGAGACACCCGTCAGTGCACAGATATCTCCCTCAGGGAGAGGAGACTGAGAGACACCAGTCAGTGTACAGATATCTCCCTCAGGGAGAGGGGACTGAGAGACACCAGTCAGTGAACAGATATCTCCCTGATAGAGAGGGAGAAGGGACTGAGAGATACCAGTCAGTGTACAGATATCTCCCTGAGAGAGAGAGAGAGGGGACTGAGAGACACCAGTCAGTGTACAGATATCTCCCTGATAGAGAGGGAGAAGGGACTGAGAGACACCAGTCAGTGTACAGATATCTCCCTGAGAGAGAGAGAGAGGGGACTGAGAGACACCAGTCAGTGTACAGATATCTCCCTGAGAGTGAGGGAGAAGGGACTGAGAGAGACCAGTCAGTGTACAGATATCTCCCTGTGAGAGAGAGAGGGGACTGAGAGTCACCAGTCAGTGTACAGATATCTCCCTGAGAGAGAGAGGGGACTGAGAGTCACCAGTCAGTGTACAGATATCTCCCTGAGAGAGAGAGCGGACTGAGAGACACCAGTCAGTGTACAGATATCTCCCTGAGAGAGAGAGGGGACTGAGAGTCACCAGTCAGTGTACAGATATCTCCCTGAGAGAGAGAGGGGGGACTGAGAGACACCAGTCAGTGTACAGATATGTCCCTTAGAGAGAGGGGACTGAGAGACACCAGTCAGTGTACAGATATCTCCCTGAGAGAGAGAGAGGGGACTCTGGGACACCAGTCAATGTACAGATATCTCCCTGAGAGAGAGAGGGGACTGAGAGACACCAGTCAGTGTACAGATATCTCCCTGAGAGAGAGAGAGGGGACTGAGAGACACCAGTCAGTGTACAGATATCTCCCTGAGAGAGAGGGGACTGAGAGTCACCAGTCAGTGTACAGATATCTCCCTGAGAGTGACGGGACTGAGAGGCACCAGTCAGTGTACAGATATCTCCCTGAGAGAGAGAGAGCGGACTGAGAGACACCAGTCAGTGTACAGATATCTCCCTGAGAGAGAGAGGGGACTGAGAGTCACCAGACAGTGTACAGATATCTCCCTGAGAGAGAGAGGGGGGACTGACAGACACCAGTCAGTGTTCAGATATCTCCCTGAGAGAGAGAGGGGACTGAGAGACACCAGTCAGTGTACAGATATCTCCCTGAGAGAGAGAGAGAGGGGTCTGAGAGGCACCAGTCAGTGTATAGATATCTCCCCGAGAGAGAGAGAGGGGGACTGAGAGACACCAGTCAGTGTACAGGTATCTCCCTGAGAGAGAGGGAGAAGGGACTGAGAGACACCAGTCAGTGTACAGATATGTCCCTTAGAGAGAGGGGACTGAGAGACACCAGTCAGTGTACAGATATCTCCCTGAGAGAGAGAGAGGGGACTCTGGGACACCAGTCAATGTACAGATATCTCCCTGAGAGAGAGAGGGGACTGAGAGACACCAGTCAGTGTCAGATATCTCCCTGAGAGAGAGTGGGGACTGAGAGACACCAGTCAGTGTACAGGTATCTCCCTGAGAGAGAGAGGGGACTGAGAGAGACCAGTCAGTGTACAGATATCTCCCTGAGAGAGAGAGGGGGGACTGAGAGACACCAGTCAGTGTACAGATATCTCACAGAGAGAGAGAGAGAGAGGGGACTGAGAGACACCAGTCAGTGCACAGATATCTCCCTGAGAGAGAGAGGGGACTGAGAGACACCAGTCAGTGTACAGATATCTCCCTGAGAGAGAGAGGGGACTGAGAGACACCAGTCAGTGTACAGATATCTCCCTGAGAGAGAGAGAGGGGACTGAGAGACACCAGTCAGTGCACAGATATCTCCCTGAGAGAGAGAGGGGACTGAGAGACACCATTCAGTGTACAAATATCTCCCTGTGAGAGAGGGAGAGGGGACTGAGAGACACCAGTCTGTATACAGATATCTCCCTGAGAGAGAGAGAGGGGACTGAGAGACACCAGTCAGTGCACAGATATCTCCCTGAGACAGAGAGGGGGTAGTGAGAGACACCAGTCTGTGTACAGATATCTCCCTGAGAGAGAGAGCGGGGGGGGGAACTGAGAGACACCAGTCTGTGTACTGATATCTCCCTGAGAGAGAGAGAGGGGACTGAGAGACACCAGTCAGTGTACAGATATCTCCCTGAGAGAGAGAGAGAGGGGACTGAGAGACACCAGTCAGTGTACAGATATCTCCCTGAGATAGAGAGAGGGGACTGAGTGACACCAGTCAGTGTACAGATATCTCGCTGAGACAGAGACAGTTGACTGAGAGACACCAGTCAGTGTCAGATATCTCCCTGAGAGAGAGAGACAGGGGACTGAGAGACACCAGTCAGTGTACAGGTATCTCACTCAGAGAGAGATGGGACTGAGAGACACCAGTCAGTATACAGATATCTCCCTGAGAGAGAGAGAGGACTGAGAGACACCAGTCAGTGTACAGATATCTCCCTGAGAGAGTGGACTGAGAGACACCAGTCAGTGTACAGATATTTCCCTGAGAGAGAGAGAGGGGACTGAGAGACACCAGTCAGTGTACAGATATCTCCCTGAGAGAGAAAGGGGACTGAGAGTCACCAGTCAGTGTACAGATATGTCCCTTAGAGAGAGGGGACTCAGAGACACCAGTCAGTGTACAGATATCTCCCTGAGAGAGAGAGGGGACTGAGAGACACCAGTCAGTGTACAGATATCTCGCAGAGAGAGAGAGGGGACTGAGAGACACCAGTCAGTGTACAGATATCTCCCTGTGAGAGAGGGAGAGGGGACTGAGAGACACCAGTCAGTGTACAGATATCTCCCAGAGAGAGAGAGAGGGGACTGAGAGACACCCGTCAGTGCACAGATATCTCCCTCAGGGAGAGGAGACTGAGAGACACCAGTCAGTGTACAGATATCTCCCTCAGGGAGAGGGGACTGAGAGACACCAGTCAGTGAACAGATATCTCCCTGATAGAGAGGGAGAAGGGACTGAGAGATACCAGTCAGTGTACAGATATCTCCCTGAGAGAGAGAGAGAGGGGACTGAGAGACACCAGTCAGTGTACAGATATCTCCCTGATAGAGAGGGAGAAGGGACTGAGAGACACCAGTCAGTGTACAGATATCTCCCTGAGAGAGAGAGAGAGGGGACTGAGAGACACCAGTCAGTGTACAGATATCTCCCTGAGAGTGAGGGAGAAGGGACTGAGAGAGACCAGTCAGTGTACAGATATCTCCCTGTGAGAGAGAGAGGGGACTGAGAGACACCAGTCAGTGTACAGATATCTCCCTGAGAGAGAGAGGGGACTGAGAGTCACCAGTCAGTGTACAGATATCTCCCTGAGAGAGAGAGGGGACTGAGAGTCACCAGTCAGTGTACAGATATCTCCCTGAGAGAGAGAGCGGACTGAGAGACACCAGTCAGTGTACAGATATCTCCCTGAGAGAGAGAGGGGACTGAGAGTCACCAGTCAGTGTACAGATATCTCCCTGAGAGAGAGAGGGGGGACTGAGAGACACCAGTCAGTGTACAGATATCTCCCTGAGAGAGAGAGGGGACTGAGAGACACCAGTCAGTGTACAGATATCTCCCTGAGAGAGAGAGAGAGAGGGGTCTGAGAGGCACCAGTCAGTGTATAGATATCTCACCGAGAGAGAGAGAGGGGGACTGAGAGACACCAGTCTGTGTACAGGTATCTCCCTGAGAGAGAGGGAGAAGGGACTGAGAGACACCAGTCAGTGTACAGATAAGTCCCTTAGAGAGAGGGGACTGAGAGACACCAGTCAGTGTACAGATATCACCCTGAGAGAGAGAGAGGGGACTGAGAGACACCAGTCAGTGTCAGATATCTCCCTGAGAGAGAGAGAGGGGACTCTGGGACACCAGTCAATGTACAGATATCTCCCTGAGAGAGAGAGGGGACTGAGAGACACCAGTCAGTGTCAGATATCTCCCTGAGAGAGAGTGGGGACTGAGAGACACCAGTCAGTGTACAGGTATCTCCCTGAGAGAGAGAGGGGACTGAGAGAGACCAGTCAGTGTACAGATATCTCCCTGAGAGAGAGAGGGGGGACTGAGAGACACCAGTCAGTGTGGAGATATCTCCCTGAGAGAGAGAGAGGGGACAGAGAGACACCAGTCAGTGCACAGATATCTCCCTGAGAGAGAGAGGGGACTGAGAGACACCAGTCAGTGTACAGATATCTCCCTGACAGAGAGAGGGGACTGAGAGACACCAGTCAGTGCACAGATATCTCCCTGAGAGAGAGAGGGGACTGAGAGACACCAGTCAGTGTACAGATATCTCCCTGTGAGAGAGGGAGAGGGGACTGAGAGACACCAGTCTGTATACAGATATCTCCCTGAGAGAGAGAGAGGGGACTGAGAGACACCAGTCAGTGTACAGATATCTCCCTGAGAGAGAGAGGGGACTGAGAGACACCAGTCAGTGTACAGATATCTCCCTGAGACAGAGAGGGGGTAGTGAGAGACACCAGTCTGTGTACAGATATCTCCCTGAGAGAGAGAGGGGGGGGGGGAACTGAGAGACACCAGTCTGTGTACTGATATCTCCCTGAGAGAGAGAGAGGGTTCTGAGAGACACCAGTCAGTGTACAGATATCTCCCTGAGAGAGAGAGAGAGGGGACTGAGAGACACCAGTCAGTGTACAGATATCTCCCTGAGAGAGAGGGAGAGGGGACTGAGAGACACCAGTCAGTGTACAGATATCTCCCTGAGAGAGAGAGAGAGGGGGGACTGAGAGACACCAGTCAGTGTACAGATATCTCCCTGAGAGAGAGGGGAGTGAGAGACACCAGTCAGTGTACAGATATCTCCCTGAGAGAGAGAGGGGACTGAGAGACACCAGTCAGTGTACAGATACCTCCCTGAGAGAGAGAGAGAGAGGGAACTGAGAGATATCAGTCAGTGTACAGATATCTCCCTGAGAGAGACGGGACTGAGAGACACCAGTCAGTGTACAGATATCTCCCTGAGAGAGAGAGGGGGGCCTGAGAGACACCAGTCAGTGTACAGGTATCTCCCTGAGAGAGAGGGGACTGAGAGACACCAGAGAGTGTACAGATATCTCCCTGAGAGAGAGGGGACTGAGAGACACCAGTCAGTGCACAGATATTTCCCTGAGAGAGAGAGGTGACTGAGAGACACCAGTCAGTGTACAGTTATCTCCCTGAAATAGAGGGGACTGAGAGAAAACACTCAGTGTACAGATCTCACCCTGAGAGAGAGAGGGGACTGAGAGACACCAGTCAGTGTACAGATATCTCCCTGAGAGAGAGACGGGACTGAGAGACACCAGTCAGTGTACAGATATCTTCCTGAGAGAGAGAGGGGACTGAGAGACACCAGTCAGTGTACAGATATCTTCCTGAGAGAGAGAGGGGACTGAGAGACACCAGTCAGTGTACAGATATCTCCCTAAGAGAGAGAGAGAGGGGACTGAGAGACACCAGGCAGTGTACAGATATCTTCCTGAGAGAGATCCGGGTGGAGACTGAGAGACACCAGTCAGTGTACAGATATCACCCTGAGAGAGAGGTGTCTGAGAGACACCAGTCAGTGTACAGATATCTCCCTGAGAGAGAGAGAGGGGACTGAGAGACACCAGTCAGTGTACAGATATCTCCCTGAGAGAGAGAGAGGGGGGACTGAGAGACACCAGTCAGTGTACAGATATCTCCCTGAGAGAGAGGTGTCTGAGAGACACCAGTCAGTGTACAGATATCTCCCTGAGAGAGAGAGAGGGGACTGAGAGACACCAGTCAGTGTACAGATATCTCCCTGAGAGAGAGGGGACTGAGAGACACCAGTCAGTGTACAGATATCTCCCTGAGAGAGAGGGGACTGAGAGACACCAGTCAGTGTACAGATATCTCCCTGAGAGAGAGTGGGGACTGAGAGACACCAGTCAGTGTACAGATATCTCCCTGAGAGAGAGTGGGGACTGAGAGACACCAGTCAGTGTACAGGTATCTCCCTGAGAGAGAGGGAGAAGGGACTGAGAGACACCAGTCAGTGTACAGATATCTCCCTGAGAGAGAGTGGGGACTGAGAGACACCAGTCAGTGTACAGATATCTCCCTGAGAGAGAGTGGGGACTGAGAGACACCAGTCAGTGTACAGGTATCTCCCTGAGAGAGAGGGAGAAGGGACTGAGAGACACCAGTCAGTGTACAGATATCTCCCTGAGAGAGAGAGGGGACTGAGAGACACCAGTCAGTGCACAGATATCTCCCTGAGAGAGAGAGAGGGGACTGAGAGACACCAGTCAGTGTACAGATATCTCCCTGAGAGAGAGTGGGGACTGAGAGACACCAGTCAGTGTACAGGTATCTCCCTGAGAGAGAGGGAGAAGGGACTGAGAGACACCAGTCAGTGTACAGATATCTCCCTGAGAGAGAGAGGGGACTGAGAGACACCAGTCAGTGCACAGATATCTCCCTGCGAGAGAGAGGGGACTGAGAGACACCAGTCAGTGTACAGATATCTCCCTGTGAGAGAGGGAGAGGGGACTGAGAGACACCAGTCAGTGTACAGATATCTCCCTGAGAGAGAGAGAGGGGACTGAGAGACACCAGTCAGTGTACAGATATCTCCCTGAGAGAGACGGGACTGAGAGACACCAGTCAGTGTACAGATATCTCCCTGAGAGAGAGAGGGGGGCCTGAGAGACACCAGTCAGTGTACAGATATCTCCCTGAGAGAGAGGGCGGACTGAGAGACACCAGTCAGTGTACAGATATCTCCCTGAGAGAGAGGGGACTGAGAGACACCAGTCAGTGTACAGATATCTCCCTGAGAGAGAGAGGGGACTGAGAGACACCAGTCAGTGTACAGATATCTCCCTGAGAGAGAGGGGACTGAGAGACACCAGTCAGTGTACAGATATCTCCCTGAGAGAGAGAGGGGACTGAGAGACACCAGTCAGTGTACAGATATCTCCCTGAGAGAGAGAGGGGACTGAGAGACACCAGTCAGTATACAGATATCTCCCTGAGAGAGAGAGGGGACTGAGAGACACCAGCCAGTGCACAGATATTTCCCTGAGAGACAGAGGGGACTGAGAGACACCAGTCAGTGTACAGATATCTCCCTGAGAGAGAGAGGGGACTGAGAGACACCAGTCAGTGCACAGATATTTCCCTGAGAGACAGAGGGGACTGAGAGACACCAGTCAGTGTACAGATATCTCCCTGAGAGAGAGAGGGGACTGAGAGACACCAGTCAGTGTACAGATATCTCCCTGAGAGAGGGAGGGGACTGAGAGACACCAGTCAGTGCACAGATATTTCCCTGAGAGAGAGAGGGGACTGAGAGACACCAGTCAGTGTACAGATATCTCCCTGAGAGTGAGAGAGGGGACTGAGAGACACCAGTCAGTGTACAGATATCTCCCTGAGAGAGAGAGAGGGGACTGAGAGACACCAGTCAGTGTACAGATATCTCCCTGTGAGAGAGGGAGAGGGGACTGAGAGACACCAGTCAGTGTACAGATATCTCCCTGAGAGAGAGAGAGGGGACTGAGAGACAGCAGTCAGTGTACAGATATCTCCCTGAGAGAGAGAGAGGGGGGGACTGAGAGACACCAGTCAGTGTACAGATATCTCCCTGAGAGAGAGAGGGTACTGAGAGACACCAGTCAGTGTACAGATATCACCCTGAGAGAGAGACAGAGAGAGGGGACTGAGAGACACCAGTCAGTGTCAAATATCTCCCTGAGAGAGAGTGGGGACTGAGAGACACCAGTCAGTGTACAGGTATCTCCCTGAGAGAGAGAGGGGACTGAGAGACACCAGTCAGTGTACAGATATCACCCTGAGAGAGAGACAGAGAGAGGGGACTGAGAGACACCAGTCAGTGTCAGATATCTCCCTGAGAGAGAGTGGGGACTGAGAGACACCAGTCAGTGTACAGGTATCTCCCTGAGAGAGAGAGGGGACTGAGAGACACCAGTCAGTGTACAGATATCTCACAGAGAGAGAGAGAGAGAGGGGACTGAGAGACACCAGTCAGTGTACAGATATCTCCCTGAGAGAGAGAGGGGACTGAGAGACACCAGTCAGTGTACAGATATCTCCCTGACAGAGAGAGGGGACTGAGAGACACCTGTCAGTGCACAGATATCTCCCTGAGAGAGAGAGGGGACTGAGAGACACCAGTCAGTGTACAGATATCTCCCTGTGAGAGAGGGAGAGGGGACTGAGAGACACCAGTCTGTATACAGATATCTCCCTGAGAGAGAGAGAGGGGACTGAGAGACACCAGTCAGTGTACAGATATCTCCCTGAGACAGAGAGGGGGTAGTGAGAGACACCAGTCAGTGTACAGATATCTCCCTGAGAGAGAGAGGGGGGGGGGGGACTGAGAGACACCAGTCAGTGTACAGATATCTCCCTGAGAGAGAGAGGGGGGACTGAGAGACACCAGTCAGTGTACAGATATCTCCCTGAGAGAGGGAGAGAGGGGACTGAGAGACACCAGTCAGTGTACAGATATCTCCCTGAGAGAGAGGGAGAGGGGACTGAGAGACACCAGTCAGTGTACAGATATCTCCCTGAGAGATAGAGAGGGGACTGAGAGACACCAGTCAGTGTACAGATATCTCCCTGAGAGAGAGAGGGGACTGAGAGACACCAGTCAGTGTACAGATACCTCCCTGAGAGAGAGAGAGAGAGGGAACTGAGAGATATCAGTCAGTGTACAGATATCTCCCTGAGAGAGACGGGACTGAGAGACACCAGTCAGTGTACAGATATCTCCCTGAGAGAGAGAGGGGGGCCTGAGAGACACCAGTCAGTGTACAGCTATCTCCCTGAGAGAGAGGGGACTGAGAGACACCAGTCAGTGCACAGATATTTCCCTGAGAGAGAGAGGGGACTGAGAGACACCAGTCAGTGTACAGATATCTTCCTGAGAGAGAGACGGGACTGAGAGACACCAGTCAGTGTACAGATATCTTCCTGAGAGAGAGAGGGGACTGAGAGACACCAGTCAGTGTACAGATATCTTCCTGAGAGAGAGAGGGGACTGAGAGACACCAGTCAGTGTACAGATATCTCCCTAAGAGAGAGAGAGAGGGGGGACTGAGAGACACCAGTCAGTGTACAGATATCTCCCTGAGAGAGAGGTGTCTGAGAGACACCAGTCAGTGTACAGATATCTCCCTGAGAGAGAGAGAGGGGACTGAGAGACATCAGTCAGTGTACAGATATCTCCCTGAGAGAGAGGGGACTGAGAGACACCAGTCAGTGTACAGATATCTCCCTGAGAGAGAGAGGGGAGTGAGAGACACCAGTCAGTGTACAGATATCTCCCTGAGAGAGAGAGAGGGGACTGAGAGACACCAGTCAGTGTCAGATATCTCCCTGAGAGAGAGAGAGGGGACTGAGAGACACCAGTCAGTGTCAGATATCTCCCTGAGAGAGAGAGGGGACTGAGAGACACCAGTCAGTGTACAGATATCTCCCTGTGAGAGAGGGAGAGGGGACTGAGAGACACCAGTCAGTGTACAGATATCTCCCTGAGAGAGAGAGAGGGGACTGAGAGACACCAGTCAGTGTACAGATATCTCCCTGAGAGAGACGGGACTGAGAGACACCAGTCAGTGTACAGATATCTCCCTGAGAGAGAGAGGGGGGCCTGAGAGACACCAGTCAGTGTACAGATATCTCCCTGAGAGAGAGGGGGGACTGAGAGACACCAGTCAGTGTACAGATATCTCCCTGAGAGAGAGGGGACTGAGAGACACCAGTCAGTGTACAGATATCTCCCTGAGAGAGAGAGGGGACTGAGAGACACCAGTCAGTGTACAGATATCTCCCTGAGAGAGAGGGGACTGAGAGACACCAGTCAGTGTACAGATATCTCCCTGAGAGAGAGAGGGGACTGAGAGACACCAGTCAGTGTACAGATATCTCCCTGAGAGAGAGAGGGGACTGAGAGACACCAGTCAGTGCACAGATATTTCCCTGAGAGACAGAGGGGACTGAGAGACACCAGTCAGTGTACAGATATCTCCCTGAGAGAGAGAGGGGACTGAGAGACACCAGTCAGTGTACAGATATCTCCCTGAGAGAGAGGGGACTGAGAGACACCAATCAGTGTACAGATATCTCCCTGAGAGAGAGAGGGGACTGAGAGACACCAGTCAGTGTACAGATATCTCCCTGAGAGAGAGAGGGGACTGAGAGACACCAGTCAGTGTACAGATATCTCCCTGAGAGAGAGAGGAGACTGAGAGACACCAGACAGTGTACAGATATCTCCCTGAGAGAGAGAGGGGACTGAGAGACACCAGTCAGTGTACAGATATTTCCCTGAGAGACAGAGGGGACTGAGAGACACCAGTCAGTGTACAGATATCTCCCTGAGAGAGAGAGAGGGGACTGAGAGACACCAGTCAGTGTACAGATATCTCCCTGAGAGAGAGAGAGGGGACTGAGAGACACCAGTCAGTGTACAGATATCTCCCTGTGAGAGAGGGAGAGGGGACTGAGAGACACCAGTCAGTGTACAGATATCTCCCTGAGAGAGAGAGAGGGGACTGAGAGACACCAGTCAGTGTACAGATATCTCCCTGAGAGAGAGAGAGGGGACTGAGAGACACCAGTCAGTGTACAGATATCTCCCTGAGAGAGAGCGAGGGGACTGAGAGACACCAGTCAGTGTACAGATTTCTCCCTGATAGAGAGAGAGGGGACTGAGAGACACCAGTCAGTGTACAGATATCTCCCTGAGAGAGAGTGAGGGGACTGAGAGACACCAGTCAGTGTACAGATATCTCCCTGAGAGAGAGGGGACTGAGAGACACCAGTCAGTGTACAGATATCTCCCTGAGTGAGAGGGGACTGAGAGACACCATTCAGTGTACAGATATCTCCCTGAGAGAGCGGGGACTGAGAGACACCAGTCAGTGTACAGATATCTCCCTGTGAGAGAGGGAGAGGGGACTGAGAGACACCAGTCAGTGTCAAATATCTCCCTGAGAGAGAGAGTGGAGACTGAGAGACACCAGTCAGTGTACAGATTTCTCCCTGATAGAGAGAGAGGGGACTGAGAGACACCAGTCAGTGTACAGATATCTCCCTGAGAGAGAGAGAGGGGACTGAGAGACACCAGTCAGTGTACAGATATCTCCCTGAGAGAGAGAGGGTTCTGAGAGACACCAGTCAGTGTACAGATATCTCCCTGAGAGAGAGAGGGTTCTGAGAGACACCAGTCAGTGTACAGATATCACCCTGAGAGAGAGACAGAGAGAGGGGACTGAGAGACACCAGTCAGGGTACAGATCTCTCCCTTAGAGAGAGTGGGTGAGGGGTCTGAGAGACACCAGTCAGTGTACAGATATCTCCCTGAGAGAGAGAGAGGGGACTGAGAGACACCAGTCAGTGTACAGATATCTCCCTGAGAGAGAGAGGGGGGACTGAGAGACACCAGTCAGTGTACAGATATCTCCCTGAGAGAGAGAGAGGGGACTGAGAGACACCAGTCAGTGTACAGATATCTCCCTGAGAGAGAGAGGGGACTGAGAGACACCAGTCAGTGTACAGATATCTCCCTGAGAGAGAGAGAGGGGACTGAGAGACACCAGTCAGTGTACAGATATCTCCCTGAGAGAGAGAGTGGAGACTGAGAGACACCAGTCAGTGTACAGATATCTCCCTGAGAGAGAGGGGACTGAGAGACACCAGTCAGTGTACTGATATCTCCCTGATAGAGAGAGAGGGGACTGAGAGACACCAGTCAGTGTACTGATATCTCCCTGAGAGAGAGTGAGGGGACTGAGAGACACCAGTCAGTGTACAGATATCTCCCTGAGAGAGAGGGGACTGAGAGACACCATTCAGTGTACAGATATCTCCCTGAGAGAGAGGGGACTGAGAGACACCAGACAGTGTACAGATATCTCGCTGAGAGAGGGAGGACTGAGAGACACCAGTCAGTGTACAGTTATATCCCTGAGAGAGAGCGGGGACTGAGAGACACCAGTCAGTGTACAGATATCTCCCTGAGAGATTGTGAGGGGACTGAGAAACACCAGTCAGTGTACAGATATCTCCCTGAGAGAGAGGGGACTGAGAGACACCAGTCAGTGTTCAGATATCTCCCTGAGAGAGAGAGAGGGTACTGAGAGACACCAGTCAGTGTACAGATATCTCCCTGAGAAAGAGGGGGGACTGAGAGACACCAGCCAGTGTACAGATATCTCCCTGAGAGAGAGAGAGGGGGGACTGAGAGACACCAGTCAGTGTACAGATATCTCCCTGAGAGAGAGAGAGGGTACTGAGAGACACCAGTCAGTGTACAGATATCTCCCTGAGAAAGAGGGGGGACTGAGAGACACCAGCCAGTGTACAGATATCTCCCTGAGAGAGAGAGAGGGTACTGAGAGACACCAGTCAGTGTACAGATATCTCCCTGAGAGAGAGTGAACTGAGAGACACCAGTCAGTGTACAGCTATCTCCCTGAGAGAGAGAGGGGGGACTGAGAGACACCAGTCAATGTACAGATATCTCCCTGAGAGAGAGAGAGGGGACTGAGAGACACCAGTCAGTGTACAGATATCTCCCTGAGAGAGAGAGGGTACTAAGAGACACCAGTCAGTGTACAGATATCACCCTGAGAGAGAGACAGAGAGGGGACTGAGAGATACCAGTCAGTGTCAAATATCTCCCTGAGAGAGAGAGTGGAGACTGAGAGACACCAGTCAGTGTACAGATCTCTCCCTTAGAGAGAGGGGGTGAGGGGCCTGAGAGTCCCCAATCAGTGTACTCATATCTCCCTGAGAGAGAGAGAGGGGACTGAGAGACACCAGTCAGTGTACAGATATCTCCCTGAGAGAGAGAGAGGGTACTGAGAGACACCAGTCAGTGTACAGATATCTCCCTGAGAGAGAGTGAACTGAGTGACACCAGTCAGTGTACAGCTATCTCCCTGAGAGAGAGAGGGGGGACTGAGAGACACCAGTCAGTGTACAGATATCTCCCTGAGAGAGAGAGAGGGTACTGAGAGACACCAGTCAGTGTACAGATATCTCCCTGAGAGAGAGGGGGGACTGAGAGACACCAGTCAGTGTACAGATATCTCCCTGAGAGAAAGAGGGGGGACTGAGAGACACCAGTCAGTATGCAGATATCTCCCTGAGAGAGAGAGGGGACTGAGAGACACCAGTCAGTGTACAGATATCTCCCTGAGAGAGAGAGAGGGCACTGAGAGATACCTGTCAGTGTACAGATATCTCCCTGAGAGAGAGCAGACTGAGAGACACCAGTCAGTGTACAGATATCTTCCTGAGAGAGAGGGGGGACTAGAGACACCCGTCAGTGTCAAATATCTCCCTGAGAGAGAGAGTGGAGACTGAGAGACACCAGTCAGTGTACAGATATCTCCCTGAGAGAGAGCGGACTGAGAGACACCAGTCAGTGTACAGATATCTCCCTGAGAGAGAGCGGACTGAGAGACACCAGTCAGTGTACAGATATCTCCCTGAGAGCGAGAGGGGGGACTGAGAGACACCAGTCAGTGTACAGGTATCTCCCTGAGAGAGAGAGGGGGGACTGAGAGACACCAGTCAGTGTACAGATATCTCCCTGAGAGAGAGAGGGGGGACTGAGAGACACCAGTCAGTGTACAGATATCTCCCTGAGAGAGAGAGGGGACTGAGAGACACCAGTCAGTGTACAGATATCTCCCTGAGAGAGAGAGAGCGAACTGAGAGACACCAGTCCGTGTACAGATATCTCCCTGAGAGAGAGAGGTGACTGAGAGACACCAGTCAGTGTACAGATATCTCCCTGAGAGAGAGGGGGGACTGAGAGACACCAGTCAGTGTACAGATATCTCCCTGAGAGAGAGAGGGGGGACTGAGAGACACCAGTCAGTGTACAGATATCTCCCTGAGAGAGAGAGAGAGCGGGGACTGAGAGACACCATTCAGTGCACAGACATCTCCCTGAGAGAGAGAGAGCTGAGAGACACCAGTCAGTGTACAGATATCTCCCTGAGAGAGAGAGGGGACTGAGAGACACCAGTCAGTGTACAGATATCTCCCTGAGAGAGAGGGTACTGAGAGACACCAGTCAGTGTACAGATAACTCCCTGAGAGAGAGCGGATTGAGAGATACCAGTCAGTGTACAGATATCTCCCTGAGAGAGAGAGAGGGGACTGAGAGACTCCAGTCAGTGTACAGATATCTCTCTGAGAGAGAGGGGATTGAGAGACACCAGTCAGTGTACAGATATCTCCCTGAGAGAGAGAGAGGGGACTGAGAGACACCAGTCAGTGTACAGATATCTCCCTGAGAGAGAGGGGACTGAGAGACACCAGTCAGTGTACAGATATCTCCCTGAGAGAGGGAGAGAGGGGACTGAGAGACACCAGTCAGTGTACAGATATCTCCCGGAGAGACAGGGGACTGAGAGACACCAGTCAGTGTACAGATATCTCCCTGAGAGAGAGAAAGGGGACTGAGAGACACCAGTCAGTGTACAGATATCTCCCTGAGAGAGTGAGGGGACTGAGAGACACCAGTCAGTGTACAGATATCACCCTGAGAGAGAGAGAGAGGACTGAGAGACACCAGTCAGTGTACAGATATCTCCCTGAGAGAGAGGGGGGACTGAGAGACACCAGTCAGTGTACAGATATCTCCCAGAGAGAGGGGGGGGACTGAGAGACACCAGTCAGTGTACAGATATCTCCCAGAGAGAGGGGGGGGACTGAGAGACACCAGTCAGTGTACAGATATCTCCCTGAGAGAGAGAGGGGGGACTGAGAGACACCAGTCAGTGTACAGATATCTCCCTGAGAGAGAGAGGGGGGTCTGAGAGACACCAGTCAGTGTACAGATATCTCCCTGAGAGAGAGAGGGGACTGAGAGACACCAGTCAGTGCACAGATATCTCCCTGAGAGAGAGAGAGAGGGGACTGGGAGACACCAGTCAGTGTACAGATATCTCCCCGAGAGAGAGAGGGGACTGAGAGACACCAGTCAGTGCACAGATATCTCCCTGAGAGAGAGAGAGAGAGGACTGAGAGACACCAGTCAGTGTACAGATATCTCCCTGAGAGAGAGGGGGGACTGAGAGACACCAGTCAGTGCACAGATATCTCCCTGAGAGAGAGGGGGGACTGAGAGACACCAGTCTGTGTACAGATATCTCCCTGAGAGAGAGGGGTCTGAGAGACACCAGTCAGTGTACAGATATCTCCCTGAGAGAGAGAGAGGGGGGACTGAGAGACACCAGTCAGTGTACAGATATCTCCCTGAGAGAGAGTGAGGGGACTGAGAGACACCAGTCAGTGTACAGATATCTCCCTGAGAGAGAGGGGACTGAGAGACACCAGTCAGTGTACAGATATCTCGCTGAGAGAGAGAGGGGACTGAGGGACACCAGTCAGTGTACAGATATCTCCCTGAGAGTGGGGACTGCGAGACACCAGTCAGTGTACAGATAACTCCCTGAGAGAGAGAGAGGGGACTGAGAGACACTAGTCAGTGTACAGATATCTCCCTGAGAGAGAGAGGGGACTGAGGGACACCAGTCAGTGTAAAGATAACTCCCTGAGAGAGGGGGGACTGAGTGACACCAGTCAGTGTACAGATATCTCCCTGAGATAGAGTGGGGACTGCGAGACACCAGTCAGTGTACAGATATCTCCCTGAGAGAGAGGGGGGACTGGGAGACACGGGCCAATGTACAGATATCTCCCTGAGAGAGAGAGGGGTGACTGAGAGACACCAGGCAGTGTACAGATATCCCCCTGAGAGAGAGGGGACTGAGAGACATCTGTCAATGTACAGATATCTCCCTGAGAGAGAGAGGGGACTGAGAGACACCAGTCAGTGTGCAGATATCTCCCCGAGAGAGAGGGGGAACTGAGGGACACCAGTCAGTGTACATGATATCTCCCTGAGAGAGAGAGGGGACTGAGAGACACCAGTCAGTGTGCAGATATCTCCCCGAGAGAGAGGGGGAACTGAGGGACACCAGTCAGTGTACATGATATCTCCCTGAGAGAGAGAGGGGACTGAGAGACACCAGTCACTGTACAGATATCTCCCTGAGAGAGAGAGGGGTGACTGAGAGACACCAGTCAGTGTACAGATATCTCCCTGAGAGAGAGGGGGGACTGAGAGACACCAGTCAGTGTACAGATATCTCCCTGAGAGAGAGAGAGGGGACTGAGAGACACCAGTCAGTGTTCAGATATCTCCCTGAGAGAGAGAGGGGACTGAGGGACACCAGTCAGTGTACAGATATCTCCCCGAGAGAGAGGGGACTGAGAGACACCAGTCAGTGTACACATATCTCCCTGAGAGAGTGAGGGGACTGAGAGACACCAGTCAGTGTACAGATATCTCCCTGAGAGAGAGAGAGGGGACTGAGGGACACCAGTCAGTGTACAGATATCTCGCTGAGAGAGAGAGGGGACTGAGGGACACCAGTCAGTGTACAGATATCTCCCCGAGAGAGAGAGGGGACTGAGGGACACCAGTCAGTGTACAGATATCTCCCCGAGAGAGAGGGGACTGAGAGACACCAGTCAGTGTACAGATATCTCCCTGAGAGAGAGAGAGGGGACTGAGAGACACCAGTCAGTGTACAGATATCTCCCTGACAGAGAGAGGGGTGACTGAGAGACACCAGTCAGGGTACAGATATCTCGCTGAGAGAGAGAGAGGGGACTGAGAGACACCAGTCAGTGTACAGATATCTCCCTGAGAGAGAGAGAGGGGACTGAGAGACACCAGTCAGTGTACAGATATCTCGCTGAGAGAGAGAGGGGACTGAGGGACACCAGTCAGTGTACAGATATCTCCCTGACAGAGAGAGGGGTGACTGAGAGACACCAGTCAGGGTACAGATATCTCGCTGAGAGAGAGAGGGGACTGAGGGACACCAGTCAGGGTACAGATATCTCCCTGAGAGAGAGGGGACTGCGAGACACCAGTCAGTGTACAGATATCTCCCTGAGAGAGAGAGTGGACTGAGAGACACCAGTCAGTGTACAGATATCTCCCTGAGAGAGAGAGGGGGGACTGAGAGACACCAGTCAGTGTACAGATATCTCCCTGAGAGAGAGAGAGAGCGGACTGAGAGACACCAGTCAGTGTACAGATATCTCCCTGAGAGAGAGAGGGGACTGAGAGTCACCAGACAGTGTACAGATATCTCCCTGAGAGAGAGAGGGGGGACTGACAGACACCAGTCAGTGTTCAGATATCTCCCTGAGAGAGAGAGGGGACTGAGAGACACCAGTCAGTGTACAGATATCTCCCTGAGAGAGAGAGAGAGAGGGGTCGGAGAGGCACCAGTCAGTGTATAGATATCTCCCCGAGAGAGAGAGAGGGGGACTGAGAGACACCAGTCAGTGTACAGGTATCTCCCTGAGAGAGAGCGAGAAGGGACTGAGAGACACCAGTCAGTGTACAGATATGTCCCTTAGAGAGAGGGGACTGAGAGACACCAGTCAGTGTACAGATATCTCCCTGAGAGAGAGAGGGGACTGAGAGACACCAGTCAGTGTACAGATATCTCCCTGAGAGAGAGAGAGGGGACTCTGGGACACCAGTCAATGTACAGATATCTCCCTGAGAGAGAGAGGGGACTGAGAGACACCAGTCAGTGTACAGATATCTCCCTGAGAGAGAGAGGGGACTGAGAGACACCAGTCAGTGTCAGATATCTCCCTGAGAGAGAGTGGGGACTGAGAGACACCAGTCAGTGTACAGGTATCTCCCTGAGAGAGAGAGGGGACTGAGAGAGACCAGTCAGTGTACAGATATCTCCCTGAGAGAGAGAGGGGGGACTGAGAGACACCAGTCAGTGTACAGATATCTCACAGAGAGAGAGAGAGAGAGGGGACTGAGAGACACCAGTCAGTGCACAGATATCTCCCTGAGAGAGAGAGGGGACTGAGAGACACCAGTCAGTGTACAGATATCTCCCAGAGAGATAGAGAGGGGACTGAGAGACACCAGTCAGTGTACAGATATCTCCCTGTGAGAGAGGGAGAGGGGACTGAGAGACACCAGTCTGTATACAGATATCTCCCTGAGAGAGAGAGAGGGGACTGAGAGACACCAGTCAGTGTACAGATATCTCCCTGAGAGAGAGAGGGGACTGAGAGACACCAGTCAGTGTACAGATATCTCCCTGTGAGAGAGGGAGAGGGGACTGAGAGACACCAGTCTGTATACAGATATCTCCCTGAGAGAGAGAGAGGGGACTGAGAGACACCAGTCAGTGTACAGATATCTCCCTGAGACAGAGAGGGGGTAGTAAGAGACACCAGTCTGTGTACAGATATCTCCCTGAGAGAGAGAGCGGGGGGGGGAACTGAGAGACACCAGTCTGTGTACTGATATCTCCCTGAGAGAGAGAGAGGGGACTGAGAGACACCAGTCAGTGTACAGATAACTCCCTGAGATAGAGAGAGGGGGACTGAGAGACACCAGTCAGTGTACAGATCACTCCCTGAGACAGAGACAGTTGACTGAGAGACACCAGTCAGTGTCAGATATCTCCCTGAGAGAGAGAGACAGGGGACTGAGAGACACCAGTCAGTGTACAGGTATCTCACTCAGAGAGAGATGGGACTGAGAGACACCAGTCAGTATACAGATATCTCCCTGAGAGAGAGAGAGGACTGAGAGACACCAGTCAGTGTACAGATATCTCCCTGAGAGAGTGGACTGAGAGACACCAGTCAGTGTACAGATATTTCCCTGAGAGAGAGAGAGGGGACTGAGAGACACCAGTCAGTGTACAGATATCTCCCTGAGAGAGAAAGGGGACTGAGAGTCACCAGTCAGTGTACAGATATGTCCCTTAGAGAGAGGGGACTCAGAGACACCAGTCAGTGTACAGATATCTCCCTGAGAGAGAGAGGGGACTGAGAGACACCAGTCAGTGTACAGATATCTCGCAGAGAGAGAGAGGGGACTGAGAGACACCAGTCAATGTCAGATATCTCCCTGAGAGAGAGAGAGGGGGCTCTGGGACACCAGTCAATGTACAGATATCTCCCTGAGAGAGAGAGGGGACTGAGAGACACCAGTCAGTGTACAGATATCTCCCAGAGAGAGAGAGAGGGGACTGAGAGACACCAGTCAGTGTACAGATATCTCCCTCAGGGAGAGGGGACTGAGAGACACCAGTCAATGTACAGATATCTCCCTGAGAGAGAGAGGGGACTGAGAGACACCAGTCAGTGTACAGATATCTCCCTGTGAGAGAGGGAGAGGGGACTGAGAGACACCAGTCAGTGTACAGATATCTCCCAGAGAGAGAGAGAGGGGACTGAGAGACACCCGTCAGTGCACAGATATCTCCCTCAGGGAGAGGAGACTGAGAGACACCAGTCAGTGTACAGATATCTCCCTCAGGGAGAGGGGACTGAGAGACACCAGTCAGTGAACAGATATCTCCCTGATAGAGAGGGAGAAGGGACTGAGAGATACCAGTCAGTGTACAGATATCTCCCTGAGAGAGAGAGAGAGGGGACTGAGAGACACCAGTCAGTGTACAGATATCTCCCTGATAGAGAGGGAGAAGGGACTGAGAGACACCAGTCAGTGTACAGATATCTCCCTGAGAGAGAGAGAGAGGGGACTGAGAGACACCAGTCAGTGTACAGATATCTCCCTGAGAGTGAGGGAGAAGGGACTGAGAGAGACCAGTCAGTGTACAGATATCTCCCTGTGAGAGAGAGAGGGGACTGAGAGACACCAGTCAGTGTACAGATATCTCCCTGAGAGAGAGAGGGGACTGAGAGTCACCAGTCAGTGTACAGATATCTCCCTGAGAGAGAGAGGGGACTGAGAGTCACCAGTCAGTGTACAGATATCTCCCTGAGAGAGAGAGCGGACTGAGAGACACCAGTCAGTGTACAGATATCTCCCTGAGAGAGAGAGGGGACTGAGAGTCACCAGTCAGTGTACAGATATCTCCCTGAGAGAGAGAGGGGGGACTGAGAGACACCAGTCAGTGTACAGATATGTCCCTTAGAGAGAGGGGACTGAGAGACACCAGTCAGTGTACAGATATCTCCCTGAGAGAGAGAGAGGGGACTCTGGGACACCAGTCAATGTACAGATATCTCCCTGAGAGAGAGAGGGGACTGAGAGACACCAGTCAGTGTACAGATATCTCCCTGAGAGAGAGAGAGGGGACTGAGAGACACCAGTCAGTGTACAGATATCTCCCTGAGAGAGAGAGGGGACTGAGAGTCACCAGTCAGTGTACAGATATCTCCCTGAGAGTGACGGGACTGAGAGGCACCAGTCAGTGTACAGATATCTCCCTGAGAGAGAGAGAGCGGACTGAGAGACACCAGTCAGTGTACAGATATCTCCCTGAGAGAGAGAGGGGACTGAGAGTCACCAGACAGTGTACAGATATCTCCCTGAGAGAGAGAGGGGGGACTGACAGACACCAGTCAGTGTTCAGATATCTCCCTGAGAGAGAGAGGGGACTGAGAGACACCAGTCAGTGTACAGATATCTCCCTGAGAGAGAGAGAGAGGGGTCTGAGAGGCACCAGTCAGTGTATAGATATCTCCCCGAGAGAGAGAGAGGGGGACTGAGAGACACCAGTCAGTGTACAGGTATCTCCCTGAGAGAGAGGGAGAAGGGACTGAGAGACACCAGTCAGTGTACAGATATGTCCCTTAGAGAGAGGGGACTGAGAGACACCAGTCAGTGTACAGATATCTCCCTGAGAGAGAGAGAGGGGACTCTGGGACACCAGTCAATGTACAGATATCTCCCTGAGAGAGAGAGGGGACTGAGAGACACCAGTCAGTGTCAGATATCTCCCTGAGAGAGAGTGGGGACTGAGAGACACCAGTCAGTGTACAGGTATCTCCCTGAGAGAGAGAGGGGACTGAGAGAGACCAGTCAGTGTACAGATATCTCCCTGAGAGAGAGAGGGGGGACTGAGAGACACCAGTCAGTGTACAGATATCTCACAGAGAGAGAGAGAGAGAGGGGACTGAGAGACACCAGTCAGTGCACAGATATCTCCCTGAGAGAGAGAGGGGACTGAGAGACACCAGTCAGTGTACAGATATCTCCCTGAGAGAGAGAGGGGACTGAGAGACACCAGTCAGTGTACAGATATCTCCCTGAGAGAGAGAGAGGGGACTGAGAGACACCAGTCAGTGCACAGATATCTCCCTGAGAGAGAGAGGGGACTGAGAGACACCATTCAGTGTACAGATATCTCCCTGTGAGAGAGGGAGAGGGGACTGAGAGACACCAGTCTGTATACAGATATCTCCCTGAGAGAGAGAGAGGGGACTGAGAGACACCAGTCAGTGCACAGATATCTCCCTGAGACAGAGAGGGGGTAGTGAGAGACACCAGTCTGTGTACAGATATCTCCCTGAGAGAGAGAGCGGGGGGGGGAACTGAGAGACACCAGTCTGTGTACTGATATCTCCCTGAGAGAGAGAGAGGGGACTGAGAGACACCAGTCAGTGTACAGATATCTCCCTGAGAGAGAGAGAGAGGGGACTGAGAGACACCAGTCAGTGTACAGATATCTCCCTGAGATAGAGAGAGGGGACTGAGTGACACCAGTCAGTGTACAGATCACTCCCTGAGACAGAGACAGTTGACTGAGAGACACCAGTCAGTGTCAGATATCTCCCTGAGAGAGAGAGACAGGGGACTGAGAGACACCAGTCAGTGTACAGGTATCTCACTCAGAGAGAGATGGGACTGAGAGACACCAGTCAGTATACAGATATCTCCCTGAGAGAGAGAGAGGACTGAGAGACACCAGTCAGTGTACAGATATCTCCCTGAGAGAGTGGACTGAGAGACACCAGTCAGTGTACAGATATTTCCCTGAGAGAGAGAGAGGGGACTGAGAGACACCAGTCAGTGTACAGATATCTCCCTGAGAGAGAAAGGGGACTGAGAGTCACCAGTCAGTGTACAGATATGTCCCTTAGAGAGAGGGGACTCAGAGACACCAGTCAGTGTACAGATATCTCCCTGAGAGAGAGAGGGGACTGAGAGACACCAGTCAGTGTACAGATATCTCGCAGAGAGAGAGAGGGGACTGAGAGACACCAGTCAATGTCAGATATCTCCCTGAGAGAGAGAGAGGGGGCTCTGGGACACCAGTCAATGTACAGATATCTCCCTGAGAGAGAGAGGGGACTGAGAGACACCAGTCAGTGTACAGATATCTCCCAGAGAGAGAGAGAGGGGACTGAGAGACACCAGTCAGTGTACAGATATCTCCCTCAGGGAGAGGGGACTGAGAGACACCAGTCAATGTACAGATATCTCCCTGAGAGAGAGAGGGGACTGAGAGACACCAGTCAGTGTACAGATATCTCCCTGTGAGAGAGGGAGAGGGGACTGAGAGACACCAGTCAGTGTACAGATATCTCCCAGAGAGAGAGAGAGGGGACTGAGAGACACCCGTCAGTGCACAGATATCTCCCTCAGGGAGAGGAGACTGAGAGACACCAGTCAGTGTACAGATATCTCCCTCAGGGAGAGGGGACTGAGAGACACCAGTCAGTGAACAGATATCTCCCTGATAGAGAGGGAGAAGGGACTGAGAGATACCAGTCAGTGTACAGATATCTCCCTGAGAGAGAGAGAGAGGGGACTGAGAGACACCAGTCAGTGTACAGATATCTCCCTGATAGAGAGGGAGAAGGGACTGAGAGACACCAGTCAGTGTACAGATATCTCCCTGAGAGAGAGAGAGAGGGGACTGAGAGACACCAGTCAGTGTACAGATATCTCCCTGAGAGTGAGGGAGAAGGGACTGAGAGAGACCAGTCAGTGTACAGATATCTCCCTGTGAGAGAGAGAGGGGACTGAGAGACACCAGTCAGTGTACAGATATCTCCCTGAGAGAGAGAGGGGACTGAGAGTCACCAGTCAGTGTACAGATATCTCCCTGAGAGAGAGAGGGGACTGAGAGTCACCAGTCAGTGTACAGATATCTCCCTGAGAGAGAGAGCGGACTGAGAGACACCAGTCAGTGTACAGATATCTCCCTGAGAGAGAGAGGGGACTGAGAGTCACCAGTCAGTGTACAGATATCTCCCTGAGAGAGAGAGGGGGGACTGAGAGACACCAGTCAGTGTACAGATATCTCCCTGAGAGAGAGAGGGGACTGAGAGACACCAGTCAGTGTACAGATATCTCCCTGAGAGAGAGAGAGAGAGGGGTCTGAGAGGCACCAGTCAGTGTATAGATATCTCCCCGAGAGAGAGAGAGGGGGACTGAGAGACACCAGTCTGTGTACAGGTATCTCCCTGAGAGAGAGGGAGAAGGGACTGAGAGACACCAGTCAGTGTACAGATAAGTCCCTTAGAGAGAGGGGACTGAGAGACACCAGTCAGTGTACAGATATCACCCTGAGAGAGAGAGAGGGGACTGAGAGACACCAGTCAGTGTCAGATATCTCCCTGAGAGAGAGAGAGGGGACTCTGGGACACCAGTCAATGTACAGATATCTCCCTGAGAGAGAGAGGGGACTGAGAGACACCAGTCAGTGTCAGATATCTCCCTGAGAGAGAGTGGGGACTGAGAGACACCAGTCAGTGTACAGGTATCTCCCTGAGAGAGAGAGAGGGGACAGAGAGACACCAGTCAGTGCACAGATATCTCCCTGAGAGAGAGTGGGGTCTGAGAGACACCAGTCAGTGTAGAGATATCTCCCTGAGAGAGAGAGAGGGGACAGAGAGACACCAGTCAGTGCACAGATATCTCCCTGAGAGAGAGAGGGGACTGAGAGACACCAGTCAGTGTACAGATATCTCCCTGACAGAGAGAGGGGACTGAGAGACACCAGTCAGTGCACAGATATCTCCCTGAGAGAGAGAGGGGACTGAGAGACACCAGTCAGTGTACAGATATCTCCCTGTGAGAGAGGGAGAGGGGACTGAGAGACACCAGTCTGTATACAGATATCTCCCTGAGAGAGAGAGAGGGGACTGAGAGACACCAGTCAGTGTACAGATATCTCCCTGAGACAGAGAGGGGGTAGTGAGAGACACCAGTCTGTGTACAGATATCTCCCTGAGAGAGAGAGGGGGGGGGGGAACTGAGAGACACCAGTCTGTGTACTGATATCTCCCTGAGAGAGAGAGAGGGGACTGAGAGACACCAGTCAGTGTACAGATATCTCCCTGAGAGAGAGAGGGGGTAGTGAGAGACACCAGTCAGTGTACAGATATCTCCCTGAGAGAGAGAGGGGGGGGGGGAACTGAGAGACACCAGTCTGTGTACTGATATCTCCCTGAGAGAGAGAGAGGGGACTGAGAGACACCAGTCAGTGTACAGATATCTCCCTGAGAGAGAGAGAGAGGGGACTGAGAGACACCAGTCTGTGTACTGATATCTCCCTGAGAGAGAGAGAGGGGACTGAGAGACACCAGTCAGTGTACTGATATCTCCCTGAGAGAGAGAGAGAGGGGACTGAGAGACACCAGTCAGTGTACAGATATCTCCCTGAGAGAGAGGGAGAGGGGACTGAGAGACACCAGTCAGTGTACAGATATCTCCCTGAGAGAGAGAGAGGGGACTGAGAGACACCAGTCAGTGTACAGATATCTCCCTGAGAGAGAGAGAGAGGGGACTGAGAGACACCAGTCAGTGTACAGATATCTCCCTGAGAGAGAGGGAGAGGGGACTGAGAGACACCAGTCAGTGTACAGATATCTCCCTGAGAGAGAGAGAGAGGGGGGACTGAGAGACACCAGTCAGTGTACAGATATCTCCCTGAGAGAGAGAGAGAGGGGACTGAGAGACACCAGTCAGTGTACAGATATCTCCCTGAGAGAGAGGGAGAGGGGACTGAGAGACACCAGTCAGTGTACAGATATCTCCCTGAGAGAGAGAGAGAGGGGGGACTGAGAGACACCAGTCAGTGTACAGATATCTCCCTGAGAGAGAGGGGACTGAGAGACACCAGTCAGTGTACAGATATCTCCCTGAGAGAGAGAGGGGACTGAGAGACACCAGTCAGTGTACAGATATCTCCCTGAGAGAGAGAGAGGACTGAGAGACACCAGTCAGTGTACAGATATCTCCCTGAGAGAGACGGGACTGAGAGACACCAGTCAGTGTACAGATATCTCCCTGAGAGAGAGAGGGGGGCCTGAGAGACACCAGTCAGTGTACAGGTATCTCCCTGAGAGAGAGGGGACTGAGAGACACCAGAGAGTGTACAGATATCTCCCTGAGAGAGAGGGGACTGAGAGACACCAGTCAGTGCACAGATATTTCCCTGAGAGAGAGAGGTGACTGAGAGACACCAGTCAGTGTACAGTTATCTCCCTGAAATAGAGGGGACTGAGAGAAAACACTCAGTGTACAGATCTCACCCTGAGAGAGAGAGGGGACTGAGAGACACCAGTCAGTGTACAGATATCTCCCTGAGAGAGAGACGGGACTGAGAGACACCAGTCAGTGTACAGATATCTTCCTGAGAGAGAGAGGGGACTGAGAGACACCAGTCAGTGTACAGATATCTTCCTGAGAGAGAGAGGGGACTGAGAGACACCAGTCAGTGTACAGATATCTCCCTAAGAGAGAGAGAGAGGGGACTGAGAGACACCAGGCAGTGTACAGATATCTTCCTGAGAGAGATCCGGGTGGAGACTGAGAGACACCAGTCAGTGTACAGATATCACCCTGAGAGAGAGGTGTCTGAGAGACACCAGTCAGTGTACAGATTTCCCCCTGAGAGAGAGAGAGGGGACTGAGAGACACCAGTCAGTGTACAGATATCTCCCTGAGAGAGAGAGAGGGGGGACTGAGAGACACCAGTCAGTGTACAGATATCTCCCTGAGAGAGAGGTGTCTGAGAGACACCAGTCAGTGTACAGATATCTCCCTGAGAGAGAGAGAGGGGACTGAGAGACACCAGTCAGTGTACAGATATCTCCCTGAGAGAGAGGGGACTGAGAGACACCAGTCAGTGTACAGATATCTCCCTGAGAGAGAGGGGACTGAGAGACACCAGTCAGTGTACAGATATCTCCCTGAGAGAGAGTGGGGACTGAGAGACACCAGTCAGTGTACAGATATCTCCCTGAGAGAGAGTGGGGACTGAGAGACACCAGTCAGTGTACAGGTATCTCCCTGAGAGAGAGGGAGAAGGGACTGAGAGACACCAGTCAGTGTACAGATATCTCCCTGAGAGAGAGTGGGGACTGAGAGACACCAGTCAGTGTACAGATATCTCCCTGAGAGAGAGTGGGGACTGAGAGACACCAGTCAGTGTACAGGTATCTCCCTGAGAGAGAGGGAGAAGGGACTGAGAGACACCAGTCAGTGTACAGATATCTCCCTGAGAGAGAGAGGGGACTGAGAGACACCAGTCAGTGCACAGATATCTCCCTGAGAGAGAGAGAGGGGACTGAGAGACACCAGTCAGTGTACAGATATCTCCCTGAGAGAGAGTGGGGACTGAGAGACACCAGTCAGTGTACAGGTATCTCCCTGAGAGAGAGGGAGAAGGGACTGAGAGACACCAGTCAGTGTACAGATATCTCCCTGAGAGAGAGAGGGGACTGAGAGACACCAGTCAGTGCACAGATATCTCCCTGCGAGAGAGAGGGGACTGAGAGACACCAGTCAGTGTACAGATATCTCCCTGTGAGAGAGGGAGAGGGGACTGAGAGACACCAGTCAGTGTACAGATATCTCCCTGAGAGAGAGAGAGGGGACTGAGAGACACCAGTCAGTGTACAGATATCTCCCTGAGAGAGAGACGGGACTGAGAGACACCAGTCAGTGTACAGATATCTCCCTGAGAGAGAGAGGGGGGCCTGAGAGACACCAGTCAGTGTACAGATATCTCCCTGAGAGAGAGAGGGGACTGAGAGACACCAGTCAGTGCACAGATATTTCCCTGAGAGACAGAGGGGACTGAGAGACACCAGTCAGTGTACAGATATCTCCCTGAGAGAGAGAGGGGACTGAGAGACACCAGTCAGTGTACAGATATCTCCCTGAGAGAGAGGGGACTGAGAGACACCAGTCAGTGTACAGATATCTCCCTGAGAGAGAGAGGGGACTGAGAGACACCAGTCAGTGTACAGATATCTCCCTGAGAGAGGGAGGGGACTGAGAGACACCAGTCAGTGCACAGATATTTCCCTGAGAGAGAGAGGGGACTGAGAGACACCAGTCAGTGTACAGATATCTCCCTGAGAGTGAGAGAGGGGACTGAGAGACACCAGTCAGTGTACAGATATCTCCCTGAGAGAGAGAGAGGGGACTGAGAGACACCAGTCAGTGTACAGATATCTCCCTGTGAGAGAGGGAGAGGGGACTGAGAGACACCAGTCAGTGTACAGATATCTCCCTGAGAGAGAGAGAGGGGACTGAGAGACAGCAGTCAGTGTACAGATATCTCCCTGAGAGAGAGAGAGGGGGGGACTGAGAGACACCAGTCAGTGTACAGATATCTCCCTGAGAGAGAGAGGGGACTGAGAGACAGCAGTCAGTGTACAGATATCACCCTGAGAGAGAGACAGAGAGAGGGGACTGAGAGACACCAGTCAGTGTCAAATATCTCTCTGAGAGAGAGAGTGGAGACTGAGAGACACCAGTCAGTGTACAGATATCTCCCTGAGAGAGAGTGAGGGGACTGAGAGACACCAGTCAGTTTACAGATATCTCCCTGAGAGAGAGGGGACTGAGAGACACCAGTCAGTGTACAGATATCTCCCTGAGAGAGAGAGAGGGGACTCTGGGACACCAGTCAATGTACAGATATCTCCCTGAGAGAGAGAGGGGACTGAGAGACACCAGTCAGTGTCAGATATCTCCCTGAGAGAGAGTGGGGACTGAGAGACACCAGTCAGTGTACAGGTATCTCCCTGAGAGAGAGAGGGGACTGAGAGACACCAGTCAGTGTACAGATATCTCACAGAGAGAGAGAGAGAGAGGGGACTGAGAGACACCAGTCAGTGTACAGATATCTCCCTGAGAGAGAGAGGGGACTGAGAGACACCAGTCAGTGTACAGATATCTCCCTGACAGAGAGAGGGGACTGAGAGACACCAGTCAGTGTACAGATATCTCCCTGTGAGAGAGGGAGAGGGGACTGAGAGACACCAGTCTGTATACAGATATCTCCCTGAGAGAGAGAGAGGGGACTGAGAGACACCAGTCAGTGTACAGATATCTCCCTGAGACAGAGAGGGGGTAGTGAGAGACACCAGTCAGTGTACAGATATCTCCCTGAGAGAGAGAGGGGGGGGGGGGACTGAGAGACACCAGTCAGTGTACAGATATCTCCCTGAGAGAGAGAGGGGGGACTGAGAGACACCAGTCAGTGTACAGATATCTCCCTGAGAGAGGGAGAGAGGGGACTGAGAGACACCAGTCAGTGTACAGATATCTCCCTGAGAGAGAGGGAGAGGGGACTGAGAGACACCAGTCAGTGTACAGATATCTCCCTGAGAGAGAGAGGGGACTGAGAGACACCAGTCAGTGTACAGATACCTCCCTGAGAGAGAGAGAGAGAGGGAACTGAGAGATATCAGTCAGTGTACAGATATCTCCCTGAGAGAGATGGGACTGAGAGACACCAGTCAGTGTACAGATATCTCCCTGAGAGAGAGAGGGGGGCCTGAGAGACACCAGTCAGTGTACAGGTATCTCCCTGAGAGAGAGGGGACTGAGAGACACCAGTCAGTGCACAGATATTTCCCTGAGAGAGAGAGGTGACTGAGAGACACCAGTCAGTGTACAGTTATCTCCCTGAAATAGAGGGGACTGAGAGAAAACACTCAGTGTACAGATCTCACCCTGAGAGAGAGAGGGGACTGAGAGACACCAGTCAGTGTACAGATATCTTCCTGAGAGAGAGACGGGACTGAGAGACACCAGTCAGTGTACAGATATCTTCCTGAGAGAGAGAGGGGACTGAGAGACACCAGTCAGTGTACAGATATCTTCCTGAGAGAGAGAGGGGACTGAGAGACACCAGTCAGTGTACAGATATCTCCCTAAGAGAGAGAGAGAGGGGGGACTGAGAGACACCAGTCAGTGTACAGATATCTCCCTGAGAGAGAGGTGTCTGAGAGACACCAGTCAGTGTACAGATATCTCCCTGAGAGAGAGAGAGGGGACTGAGAGACATCAGTCAGTGTACAGATATCTCCCTGAGAGAGAGGGGACTGAGAGACACCAGTCAGTGTACAGATATCTCCCTGAGAGAGAGAGGGGAGTGAGAGACACCAGTCAGTGTACAGATATCTCCCTGAGAGAGAGAGAGGGGACTGAGAGACACCAGTCAGTGTCAGATATCTCCCTGAGAGAGAGAGAGGGGACTGAGAGACACCAGTCAGTGTCAGATATCTCCCTGAGAGAGAGAGGGGACTGAGAGACACCAGTCAGTGTACAGATATCTCCCTGTGAGAGAGGGAGAGGGGACTGAGAGACACCAGTCAGTGTACAGATATCTCCCTGAGAGAGAGAGAGGGGACTGAGAGACACCAGTCAGTGTACAGATATCTCCCTGAGAGAGACGGGACTGAGAGACACCAGTCAGTGTACAGATATCTCCCTGAGAGAGAGAGGGGGGCCTGAGAGACACCAGTCAGTGTACAGATATCTCCCTGAGAGAGAGGGGGGACTGAGAGACACCAGTCAGTGTACAGATATCTCCCTGAGAGAGAGGGGACTGAGAGACACCAGTCAGTGTACAGATATCTCCCTGAGAGAGAGAGGGGACTGAGAGACACCAGTCAGTGTACAGATATCTCCCTGAGAGAGAGGGGACTGAGAGACACCAGTCAGTGTACAGATATCTCCCTGAGAGAGAGAGGGGACTGAGAGACACCAGTCAGTGTACAGATATCTCCCTGAGAGAGAGAGGGGACTGAGAGACACCAGTCAGTGCACAGATATTTCCCTGAGAGACAGAGGGGACTGAGAGACACCAGTCAGTGTACAGATATCTCCCTGAGAGAGAGAGGGGACTGAGAGACACCAGTCAGTGTACAGATATCTCCCTGAGAGAGAGGGGACTGAGAGACACCAATCAGTGTACAGATATCTCCCTGAGAGAGAGAGGGGACTGAGAGACACCAGTCAGTGTACAGATATCTCCCTGAGAGAGAGAGGGGACTGAGAGACACCAGTCAGTGTACAGATATCTCCCTGAGAGAGAGAGGAGACTGAGAGACACCAGACAGTGTACAGATATCTCCCTGAGAGAGAGAGGGGACTGAGAGACACCAGTCAGTGTACAGATATTTCCCTGAGAGACAGAGGGGACTGAGAGACACCAGTCAGTGTACAGATATCTCCCTGAGAGAGAGAGAGGGGACTGAGAGACACCAGTCAGTGTACAGATATCTCCCTGAGAGAGAGAGAGGGGACTGAGAGACACCAGTCAGTGTACAGATATCTCCCTGAGAGAGAGAGAGGGGACTGAGAGACACCAGTCAGTGTCAGATATCTCCCTGAGAGAGAGAGAGGGGACTGAGAGACACCAGTCAGTGTCAGATATCTCCCTGAGAGAGAGAGGGGACTGAGAGACACCAGTCAGTGTACAGATATCTCCCTGTGAGAGAGGGAGAGGGGACTGAGAGACACCAGTCAGTGTACAGATATCTCCCTGAGAGAGAGAGAGGGGACTGAGAGACACCAGTCAGTGTACAGATATCTCCCTGAGAGAGACGGGACTGAGAGACACCAGTCAGTGTACAGATATCTCCCTGAGAGAGAGAGGGGGGCCTGAGAGACACCAGTCAGTGTACAGATATCTCCCTGAGAGAGAGGGGGGACTGAGAGACACCAGTCAGTGTACAGATATCTCCCTGAGAGAGAGGGGACTGAGAGACACCAGTCAGTGTACAGATATCTCCCTGAGAGAGAGAGGGGACTGAGAGACACCAGTCAGTGTACAGATATCTCCCTGAGAGAGAGGGGACTGAGAGACACCAGTCAGTGTACAGATATCTCCCTGAGAGAGAGAGGGGACTGAGAGACACCAGTCAGTGTACAGATATCTCCCTGAGAGAGAGAGGGGACTGAGAGACACCAGTCAGTGCACAGATATTTCCCTGAGAGACAGAGGGGACTGAGAGACACCAGTCAGTGTACAGATATCTCCCTGAGAGAGAGAGGGGACTGAGAGACACCAGTCAGTGTACAGATATCTCCCTGAGAGAGAGGGGACTGAGAGACACCAATCAGTGTACAGATATCTCCCTGAGAGAGAGAGGGGACTGAGAGACACCAGTCAGTGTACAGATATCTCCCTGAGAGAGAGAGGGGACTGAGAGACACCAGTCAGTGTACAGATATCTCCCTGAGAGAGAGAGGAGACTGAGAGACACCAGACAGTGTACAGATATCTCCCTGAGAGAGAGAGGGGACTGAGAGACACCAGTCAGTGTACAGATATTTCCCTGAGAGACAGAGGGGACTGAGAGACACCAGTCAGTGTACAGATATCTCCCTGAGAGAGAGAGAGGGGACTGAGAGACACCAGTCAGTGTACAGATATCTCCCTGAGAGAGAGAGAGGGGACTGAGAGACACCAGTCAGTGTACAGATATCTCCCTGTGAGAGAGGGAGAGGGGACTGAGAGACACCAGTCAGTGTACAGATATCTCCCTGAGAGAGAGAGAGGGGACTGAGAGACACCAGTCAGTGTACAGATATCTCCCTGAGAGAGAGAGAGGGGACTGAGAGACACCAGTCAGTGTACAGATATCTCCCTGAGAGAGAGCGAGGGGACTGAGAGACACCAGTCAGTGTACAGATTTCTCCCTGATAGAGAGAGAGGGGACTGAGAGACACCAGTCAGTGTACAGATATCTCCCTGAGAGAGAGTGAGGGGACTGAGAGACACCAGTCAGTGTACAGATATCTCCCTGAGAGAGAGGGGACTGAGAGACACCAGTCAGTGTACAGATATCTCCCTGAGTGAGAGGGGACTGAGAGACACCATTCAGTGTACAGATATCTCCCTGAGAGAGCGGGGACTGAGAGACACCAGTCAGTGTACAGATATCTCCCTGTGAGAGAGGGAGAGGGGACTGAGAGACACCAGTCAGTGTCAAATATCTCCCTGAGAGAGAGAGTGGAGACTGAGAGACACCAGTCAGTGTACAGATTTCTCCCTGATAGAGAGAGAGGGGACTGAGAGACACCAGTCAGTGTACAGATATCTCCCTGAGAGAGAGAGAGGGGACTGAGAGACACCAGTCAGTGTACAGATATCTCCCTGAGAGAGAGAGGGTTCTGAGAGACACCAGTCAGTGTACAGATATCTCCCTGAGAGAGAGAGGGTTCTGAGAGACACCAGTCAGTGTACAGATATCACCCTGAGAGAGAGACAGAGAGAGGGGACTGAGAGACACCAGTCAGTGTCAAATATCTCCCTGAGAGAGAGAGAGTGGAGACTGAGAGACACCAGTCAGGGTACAGATCTCTCCCTTAGAGAGAGTGGGTGAGGGGTCTGAGAGACACCAGTCAGTGTACAGATATCTCCCTGAGAGAGAGAGAGGGGACTGAGAGACACCAGTCAGTGTACAGATATCTCCCTGAGAGAGAGAGGGGGGACTGAGAGACACCAGTCAGTGTACAGATATCTCCCTGAGAGAGAGAGAGGGGACTGAGAGACACCAGTCAGTGTACAGATATCTCCCTGAGAGAGAGAGGGGACTGAGAGACACCAGTCAGTGTACAGATATCTCCCTGAGAGAGAGAGAGGGGACTGAGAGACACCAGTCAGTGTACAGATATCTCCCTGAGAGAGAGAGGGGTCTGAGAGACACCAGTCAGTGTACAGATATCTCCCTGAGAGAGAGAGGGGGGACTGAGAGACACCAGTCAGTGTACAGATATCTCCCTGAGAGAGAGAGAGGGGACTGAGAGACACCAGTCAGTGTACAGATATCTCCCTGAGAGAGAGAGGGGACTGAGAGACACCAGTCAGTGTACAGATATCTCCCTGAGAGAGAGGGGGGACTGAGAGACACCAGTCAGTGTACAGATATCTCCCTGAGAGAGAGGGGGGGGGAACTGAGAGACACCAGTCAGTGTACAGATATCTCCCTGAGAGAGAGAGGGGACTGAGAGACACCAGTCAGTGTACAGATATCACCCTGAGAGAGAGACAGAGAGGGGACTGAGAGATACCAGTCAGTGTCAAATATCTCCCTGAGAGAGAGAGTGGAGACTGAGAGACACCAGTCAGTGTACAGATATCTCCCTGATAGAGAGAGAGGGGACTGAGAGACACCAGTCAGTGTACTGATATCTCCCTGAGAGAGAGTGAGGGGACTGAGAGACACCAGTCAGTGTACAGATATCTCCCTGAGAGAGAGGGGACTGAGAGACACCATTCAGTGTACAGATATCTCCCTGAGAGAGAGGGGACTGAGAGACACCAGACAGTGTACAGATATCTCGCTGAGAGAGGGAGGACTGAGAGACACCAGTCAGTGTACAGATATCTCCCTGAGAGATTGTGAGGGGACTGAGAAACACCAGTCAGTGTACAGATATCTCCCTGAGAGAGAGGGGACTGAGAGACACCAGTCAGTGTTCAGATATCTCCCTGAGAGAGAGAGAGGGTACTGAGAGACACCAGTCAGTGTACAGATATCTCCCTGAGAAAGAGGGGGGACTGAGAGACACCAGCCAGTGTACAGATATCTCCCTGAGAGAGAGAGAGGGGGGACTGAGAGACACCAGTCAGTGTACAGATATCTCCCTGAGAGAGAGAGAGGGTACTGAGAGACACCAGTCAGTGTACAGATATCTCCCTGAGAAAGAGGGGGGACTGAGAGACACCAGCCAGTGTACAGATATCTCCCTGAGAGAGAGAGAGGGTACTGAGAGACACCAGTCAGTGTACAGATATCTCCCTGAGAGAGAGTGAACTGAGAGACACCAGTCAGTGTACAGCTATCTCCCTGAGAGTGAGAGGGGGGACTGAGAGACACCAGTCAATGTACAGATATCTCCCTGAGAGAGAGAGAGGGGACTGAGAGACACCAGTCAGTGTACAGATATCTCCCTGAGAGAGAGAGGGTACTAAGAGACACCAGTCAGTGTACAGATATCACCCTGAGAGAGAGACAGAGAGGGGACTGAGAGATACCAGTCAGTGTCAAATATCTCCCTGAGAGAGAGAGTGGAGACTGAGAGACACCAGTCAGTGTACAGATCTCTCCCTTAGAGAGAGGGGGTGAGGGGCCTGAGAGTCCCCAATCAGTGTACTCATATCTCCCTGAGAGAGAGAGAGGGGACTGAGAGACACCAGTCAGTGTACAGATATCTCCCTGAGAGAGAGAGAGGGTACTGAGAGACACCAGTCAGTGTACAGATATCTCCCTGAGAGAGAGTGAACTGAGAGACACCAGTCAGTGTACAGCTATCTCCCTGAGAGAGAGAGGGGGGACTGAGAGACACCAGTCAGTGTACAGATATCTCCCTGAGAGAGAGAGAGGGTACTGAGAGACACCAGTCAGTGTACAGATATCTCCCTGAGAGAGAGGGGGGACTGAGAGACACCAGTCAGTGTACAGATATCTCCCTGAGAGAAAGAGGGGGGACTGAGAGACACCAGTCAGTATGCAGATATCTCCCTGAGAGAGAGAGGGGACTGAGAGACACCAGTCATTGTACAGATATCTCCCTGAGAGAGAGAGAGGGCACTGAGAGATACCTGTCAGTGTACAGATATCTCCCTGAGAGAGAGCAGACTGAGAGACACCAGTCAGTGTACAGATATCTTCCTGAGAGAGAGGGGGGACTAGAGACACCCGTCAGTGTCAAATATCTCCCTGAGAGAGAGAGTGGAGACTGAGAGACACCAGTCAGTGTACAGATATCTCCCTGAGAGAGAGCGGACTGAGAGACACCAGTCAGTGTACAGATATCTCCCTGAGAGAGAGCGGACTGAGAGACACCAGTCAGTGTACAGATATCTCCCTGAGAGCGAGAGGGGGGACTGAGAGACACCAGTCAGTGTACAGATATCTCCCTGAGAGAGAGAGAGCGAACTGAGAGACACCAGTCCGTGTACAGATATCTCCCTGAGAGAGAGAGGGGACTGAGAGACACCAGTCAGTGTACAGATATCTCCCTGAGAGAGAGAGGGGGGACTGAGAGACACCAGTCAGTGTACAGATATCTCCCTGAGAGAGAGAGAGAGCGGGGACTGAGAGACACCATTCAGTGCACAGACATCTCCCTGAGAGAGAGAGAGCTGAGAGACACCAGTCAGTGCACAGATATCTCCCTGAGAGAGAGGGTACTGAGAGACACCAGTCAGTGTACAGATAACTCCCTGAGAGAGAGCGGATTGAGAGATACCAGTCAGTGTACAGATATCTCCCTGAGAGAGAGAGAGGGGACTGAGAGACTCCAGTCAGTGTACAGATATCTCTCTGAGAGAGAGGGGATTGAGAGACACCAGTCAGTGTACAGATATCTCCCTGAGAGAGAGAGAGGGGACTGAGAGACACCAGTCAGTGTACAGATATCTCCCGGAGAGACAGGGGACTGAGAGACACCAGTCAGTGTACAGATATCTCCCTGAGAGAGAGAAAGGGGACTGAGAGACACCAGTCAGTGTACAGATATCTCCCTGAGAGAGAGAGGGGACTGAGAGACACCAGTCAGTGTACAGATATCACCCTGAGAGAGGGGGGGGACTGAGAGACACCAGTCAGTGTACAGATATCTCCCTGAGAGAGAGAGGGGGGACTGAGAGACACCAGTCAGTGTACAGATATCTCCCTGAGAGAGAGAGGGGGGACTGAGAGACACCAGTCAGTGTACAGATATCTCCCTGAGAGAGAGAGGGGACTGAGAGACACCAGTCAGTGCACAGATATCTCCCTGAGAGAGAGAGAGAGGGGACTGGGAGACACCAGTCAGTGTACAGATATCTCCCTGAGAGAGAGGGGGGACTGAGAGACACCAGTCAGTGCACAGATATCTCCCTGAGAGAGAGGGGGGACTGAGAGACACCAGTCTGTGTACAGATATCTCCCTGAGAGAGAGTGAGGGGACTGAGAGACACCAGTCAGTGTACAGATATCTCCCTGAGAGAGAGGGGACTGAGAGACACCAGTCAGTGTATAGATATCTCCCTGAGAGAGAGAGAGGGGGGACTGAGAGACACCAGTCAGTGTACAGATATCTCCCTGAGAGAGAGTGAGGGGACTGAGAGACACCAGTCAGTGTACAGATATCTCCCTGAGAGAGAGGGGACTGAGAGACACCAGTCAGTGTATAGATATCTCCCTGAGGGAGAGAGGGGAAACTGAGAGACACCAGTCAGTGTACAGATATCTCCCTGAGAGAGAGGGGACTGAGAGACACCAGTCAGTGTACAGATATCTCCCTGAGTGAGAGAGAGGGAATTGAGAGACACCAGTCAGTGTACAGATATCTCCCTGTGATAGAGAGAGGGGACTGAGAGACACCAGTCAGTGTACAGATCTCTCCCTGTGATAGAGAGACCATGAGAGCGGGGGTCTGAGCGATACGAGTCTGTGAGTTGATTCGAATGGAATGTATTGTGCCGTGTCCCGAGCCCCGGGGAAAAGCATTGTGCTGTGTACAATCCCGGCTGCTCCCAGAGCGACATCGCTTCGATAGTAAATCATAGCTTAACAGCTGCCGAATCGCTCAGCTAGGCCAATGTTCCTGGCCTGTGAGGCATCGAGATGTCCAGCAGACAAACAGGCCGACTGGCCTGACCTGACCCCGCTGCACCCTTACGCCAACATCACCTTGTCCCATTTGACAGCACCAGCTCCATCTCCCTCTGAACTCTCCCTATTCCTGTCCAGATACCTTTATAATGCTGCAATTGTCCCAGCCTCCACCACCTCCTCTGGCAGCTCATTCCCCTCTCACCCTAAACCTATTCCCTCTCGTTCTGGACTCCCTCACCCCAGGGGGAAAAGACTTTGCCTATTTATCCTATCAACACCCTTGTAGTTTTATAAACCTCTATAAGGTCACCCCTCAGCCTCCGACGCTCCAGGGAAAACAGCCCCAGCCTGTTCAGCCTCTCCCTGTAGCTCACACCCTCCAACCCTGGCAACATCCTTGTAAATCTTTTCTGGACCCTTTCAAGTTTCACAACATCTTTGCGATGGGAAGGAGACCAGAATTGCACGCAATATTCCAACAGTGGCCTAACCAATGTCCTGTACAGCCGCAACATGACCTCCCAACTCCCTGTACCCAAAACTCTGACCAATAAAGGAAAGGGCCTTCACTATCCTATCGACCTCCGACTCCACTGTCAAGGAGCTAGGAACCAGGGTCCCTCTATTCATCGGGATTCATGGGAACAGCTCCCCCCATTCCCGGGACTGGGGCCAATTTCCCAGGAGTTGGAATCTGTTTCTCCCACACTGAGCTCCGAGCCACGCGGCGGCCTCTTTCATATTCCAACAACACGAGGGGAGAAACAGTTGTGAAACCAGCTGGGGGGGGGGGGGTGTTCAGGCGTCTGTAACTTCTCCCCCGATGGGAGAGATTGTAGGGAAACACTGCCGGGGTTGTGGGGGGGTGGTGGGATGGATCTTTGGGAATGCTGGCGGCCTTTCCTGGACAGCGGGGGCCTGGCGGCTGGGTCCTGTAGACGGGAGGTTGTCCTTTGAGAGTGCCCGGGCCGAGCTCGCCGCGGACCGTCTCCGATCTCGGATGGCACAGTTGCCGTACCGGGTGGAGGGACATCCAGACAGAATGGTAAGGGTCTTCGCCGTCGCGCCCAATTCCCTCAGCTGCCTGGGGGAGGGGAGACGTCGCTGGGCCTTTGTAACCGGGGCGTCCACATGGAGAGTCGGAGAAAGCTTGTTGTGGATGGCCCCTCCCAGGGGCTGGACCCCGTCCACTCGCTCCCCCTCTGTGCTGTTACTGTGTAGGGGGGGGGCTTGAGTAACGTCCCGCCGAAAGTCAATAACAAGTTCCTTGGTTTTGCCGGCAGTGGGAGCTGGGTTGTTCTCAGTGCCCCATTATTCCAGGTCATCCACCTCTCGGCTGTAGTCTGCTTCGTCGCCATCTGAGATCTGACCGACGACGGTGGGCTCATCCGTAAACGGCATCAGTCTGGTATTTGGTAAGACAGTCATGGGTGTACAGTTTGGGGGGGGTGTACGCACCCCTGGGGGGAGGGGGCTCCAGAGTTGAGGGTTAGTGAGGATGAAATATTGTCCCCGACCTTCCCCGACTGTGGCCTGTGGGTCAGGAAACTCAGGGTCTAGTTGCAGAGAGCGGGCCTTAGTCCGAGATCATTATCGAGGGGATAATACTGTGGAGGGCCGGACTGTAGGCCATGGGTAGGATTCTTATGTAGCTTTCAAAGCACTTGGAGGTTAGGGTCACCGGGCAGGAGCCAGGGAGGGATGCCACGTGAGCCTACTCAGGGCCCCCGGGGGATGGTGTTGGGCCCAGTGAAACAGGCAGCGAGAGTGGCCTGTGGCAGGGAGAGCTCGCAGATGTCCGGGAAGCCCTCCCCGCAGCTCCGAGTGCACGGCCTGCTCCTCTGCCTGCTCCCATTGCTATCCTGGGACACAGCCTGAGGAAGAGAGGCCGGGCCTGGGGAGGGATATTACTGCCGCGGGGGTCTGTGTGAGGAGGGGCATGGGGTGGGGGCACGGAGAGGGGAAAAACAAACTCTCTGTTACTGTGCACGGGAGGGGGGGGGGGTATAGATCACCCCTCTGGGGAGGGAGGGGGGAGGGGGGTATAGATCACCCCTCTGGGGAGGGAGGGGGAGGGGGGTATAGATCACCCCTCTGGGGAGGGAGGGAGAGGGGGGTATAGATCACCCCTCTGGGGAGGGAGGGGGGTATAGATCACCCCTCTGGGGAGGGAGGGGGGAGGGGGGTATAGATCACCCCTCTGGGGAGGGAGGGGGAGGGGGGTATAGATCACCCCTCTGGGGAGGGAGGGAGAGGGGGGTATAGATCACCCCTCTGGGGAGGGAGGGGGGTATAGATCACCCCTCTGGGGAGGGAGGGGGAGGGGGGTATAGATCACCCCTCTGGGGAGGGAGGGGGGAGGGGGGTATAGATCACCCCTCTGGGGAGGGAGGGGGAGGGGGGTATAGATCACCCCTCTGGGGAGGGAGGGGGGAGGGGGGTATAGATCACCCCTCTGGGGAGGGAGGGGGGTATAGATCACCCCTCTGGGGAGGGAGGGAGAGGGGGGTATAGATCACCCCTCTGGGGAGGGAGGGAGAGGGGGGTATAGATCACCCCTCTGGGGAGGGAGGGGGAGGGGGTATGGATCACCCCTCTGGGGAAGGAGGGGGGGGTATAGATCACCCCTCTGGGGAGGGAGGGAGAGGGGGGAATAGATCACCCCTCTGGGGAGGGAGGGGGGGGGTATAGATCACCCCTCTGGGGAGGGAGGGGGGAGGGGGGAATAGATCACCCCTCTGGGGAGGGAGGGGGAGGGGGGTATAGATCACCCCTCTAGGGAGGGAGGGAGAGGGGGGAATAGATCACCCCTCTGGGGAGGGAGGGAGAGGGGGGAATAGATCACCCCTCTGGGGAGGGAGGGGGGAGGGGGAATAGATCACCCCTCTGGGGAGGGAGGGGAAGGGGGGAATAGATCACACCTCTGGGGAAGGAGGGGGGGGTATAGATCACCCCTCTGGGGAGGGAGGGAGAGGGGGGAATAGATCACCCCTCTGGGGAGGGAGGGGGGAGGGGGGAATAGATCACCCCTCTGGGGAGGGAGGGGGAGGGGGGTATAGATCACCCCTCTGGGGAGGGAGGGGGGTATAGATCACCCCTCTGGGGAGGGAGGGAGAGGGGGGTATAGATCACCCCTCTGGGGAGGGAGGGGGGAGGGGGGAATAGATCACCCCTCTGGGGAGGGAGGGGGAGGGGGGAATAGATCACCCCTCTGGGGAGGGAGGGGGAGGGGGGTATAGATCACCCCTCTGGGGAGGGAGGGGGAGGGGGGTATAGATCACCCCTCTGGGGAGGGAGGGGGAGGGGGGTATAGATCACCCCTCTGGGGAGGGAGGGAGAGGGGGGAATAGATCACCCCTCTGGGGAGGGAGGGGGAGGGGGGTATAGATCACCCCTCTGGGGAGGGAGGGGGAGGGGGGTATAGATCACCCCTCTGGGGAGGGAGGGGGGAGGGGGGTATAGATCACCCCTCTGGGGAGGGAGGGGGGTATAGATCACCCCTCTGGGGAGGGAGGGGGGAGGGGGGAATAGATCACCCCTCTGGGGAGGGAGGGGAAGGGGGGTATAGATCACCCCTCTGGGGAGGGAGGGAGGGAGAGGGGGGTATAGATCACCCCTCTGGGGAGGGAGGGGGAGGGGGGTATAGCTCACCCCTCTGGGGAGGGAGGGGGAGGGGGGTATAGATCACCCCTCTGGGGAGGGAGGGGGGAGGGGGGTATAGATCACCCCTCTGGGGAGGGAGGGGGAGGGGGGTATAGATCACCCCTCTGGGGAGGGAGGGGGAGGGGGGTATAGATCACCCCTCTGGGGAGGGAGGGGGAGGGGGGTATAGATCACCCCTCTGGGGAGGGAGGGGGGAGGGGGGTATAGATCAGCCCTCTGGGGATGGAGGGGGAGGGGGGAATAGATCACCCCTCTGGGGATGGAGGGGGAGGGGGGTATAGATCACCCCTCTGGGGAGGGAGGGAGTGGGGGGTATAGATCACCCCTCTGGGGTGGGAGGGGGAGGGGGGTATAGATCACCCCTCTGGGGATGGAGGGGGAGGGGGGTCTGTGGGTGGGTGGGGGGAATATTGAGAGAGAAAGCAGCAGCCCCCCCCCCCCCCCGCCCCGCGCCGTTCAGAACCGGTCTCTCCCCCTGAGCACCAGCTTCCTCGGGATGTGGGGAATACATCAATAAATCAATCAATCACCGCGGGGTTTATTACTACACCCACCGAGCGGTCACCGCGGGGTTTATTACTACACCCACCGAGCGGTCACCGCGGGGTTTATTACTACACCCACAGAGCGATCACCGCGGGTTTTATTACTACACCCACCGAGCGATCACCGCGGGGTTTATTACCACACCCACAGAGCGATCACCGCGGGGTTTATTACTACACCCACAGAGCGATCACCGCGGGGTTTATTACCACACCCACAGAGCGATCACCGCGGGGTTTATTACTACACCCACAGAGCGATCACCGCGGGGTTTATTACTACACCCACAGAGCGATCACCACGGGGTTTATTACTACACCCACAGAGCGATCACCGCGGGGTTTATTACTACACCCACAGAGCGATCCCCGCGGGGTTTATTACCACACCCACAGAGCGATCACCGCGGGGTTTATTACTACACCCACAGAGCGATCACCGCGGGGTTTATTACTACACCCACAGAGCGATCACCGCGGGGTTTATTACCACACCCACAGAGCGATCACCGCGGGGTTTATTACCGCACCGACAGAGCGATCACCGTGGGGTTTATTACTACATCCACAGAGCGATCACCGCGGGGTTTATTACCACACCCACCGAGCGATCCCCGCGGGGTTTATTACTACACCCACAGAGCGATCACCGCGGGGTTTATTACTACACCCACAGAGCGATCACCGCGGGGTTTATTACCATTCCCACAGAGCGATCACCGCGGGGTTTATAACAGCACCCACAGAGCGATCACCGCGGGGTTTATTACTACACCCACAGAGCGATCACCGCGGGGTTTATTACTAGACCCACAGAGCGATCCCCGCGGGGTTTATTACTACACCCACAGAGCGATCACCGCGGGGTTTATTACTACACCCACAGAGCGATCACCGCGGGGTTTATTACCACACCCACTGAGCGATCACCGCGGGGTTTATTACCACACCCACAGAGCGATCACCGCGGGGTTTATTACTACACCCACAGAGCGATCACCGCGGGGTTTATTACTACACCCACAGAGCGATCACCGCGGGGTTTATTACTACACCCACAGAGCGATCACCGCGGGGTTTATTACTGCACCCACAGAGCGATCACCGCGGGGTTTATTACCACACCCACAGAGCGATCGCCGCGGGGTTTATTACTACACCCACAGAGCAATCACCGCGGGGTTTATTACTACACCCACAGAGCGATCACCGAGGGGTTTATTACTACACCCACAGAGCGATCACCGCGGGGTTTATTACTGCACCCACAGAGCGATCACCGCGGGGTTTATTACCGCACCCACAGAGCGATCACCGCGGGGTTTATTACTACACCCACAGAGCGATCACCGCGGGGTTTATTACCGCACCCACAGAGCGATCACCGCGGGGTTTATTACCGCACCCACAGAGCGATCACCGCGGGGTTTATTACCACACCCACAGAGCGATCACCGCGGGGTTTATTACCGCACCCACAGAGCGATCACCGCGGGGTTTATTACGACACCCACAGAGCTATCACCGCGGGGTTTATTACTACACCCACAGAGCGATCACCGCGGGGTTTATTACTACACCCACAGAGCGATCACCGCGGGGTTTATTACCACACCCACAGAACGATCACCGCGGGGTTTATTACTACACCCACAGAGCGATCACCGCGGGGTTTATTACCACACCCACAGAGCGATCACCGCGGGGTTTATTACCACACCCACAGAGCGATCACCGCGGGGTTTATTACTACACCCACAGAGCGATCACCGCGGGGTTTATTACTACACCCACAGAGCGATCACCGCGGGGTTTATTACTACACCCACAGAGCGATACCCGCGGGGTTTATTACCACACCCACAGAGCGATCCCCGCGGGGTTTATTACCACACCCACAGAGCGATCACCGCGGGGTTTATTACCACACCCACAGAGCGATCACCGCGGGGTTTATGACCCCACCCACAGAGCGATCACCGCGGGGTTTATTACTACATCCACAGAGTGATCACCGCGGGGTTTATTACTACACCCACAGAGCGATCACCGCGGGGTTTATTATCGCACCCACAGAGCGATCACCGCGGGGTTTATTACCACACCCACAGAGCGATCACCGCGGGGTTTATTACCACACCCACAGAGCGATCACCGCGGGGTTTATTACCGCACCCACAGAGCGATCACCACGGGGTTTATTACTACATCCACAGAGCGATCACCGCGGGGTTTATTACCACACCCACCGAGCGATCCCCGCGGGGTTTATTACTACACCCACAGAGCGATCACCGCGGGGTTTATTACTACACACACAGAGCGATCCCCGCGGGGTTTATTACTACACCCACAGAGCGATCACCGAGGGGTTTATTACTACACCCACAGAGCGATCACCGCGGGGTTTATTACTACACCCATAGAGCGATCACCGCGGGGTTTATTACCGCACCCACAGAGCGATCACCGCGGGGTTTATTACTACACCCACAGAGCGATCACCGAGGGGTTTATTACTACACCCACAGAGCGATCACCGAGGGGTTTATTACTACACCCACAGAGCGATCACCGCGGGGTTTATTACTACACCCACAGAGCGATCACCGCGGGGTTTATTACCGCACCCACAGAGCGATCACCGCGGGGTTTATTACTACACCCACAGAGCGATCACCGCGGGGTTTATTACCGCACCCACAGAGCGATCACCGCGGGGTTTATTACTACATCCACAGAGCGATCACCGCGGGGTTTATTACTACACCCACAGAGCGATCACCGCGGGATTTATTACTACATCCACAGAGCGATCACCGCGGGGTTTATTACTACACCCACAGAGCGATCACCGCGGGGTTTATTACTACACCCACAGAGCGATCACCGCGGGGTTTATTACTACACCCACAGAGCGATCACCGTGGGGTTTATTGCCGCACCCACAGAGCGATCACCGCGGGGTTTATTACTACACCCACAGAGCGATCACCGTGGGGTTTATTGCCGCACCCACAGAGCGATCACCGCGGTGTTTATTACTACACCCACAGAGCGATCACCGCGGGGTTTATTACAGCACCCACAGAGCGATCACCTCGGGGTTTATTACTACACCCACAGAGCGATCACCGCGGGGTTTATTACTACACCCACAGAGCGATCACCACGGGGTTTATTACTACACCCACAGAGCGATCACCGCGGGGTTTATTACTACACCCACAGAGCGATCACCGCGGGGTTTATTACTACACCCACAGAGCGATCACCGCGGGGTTTATTACTACATCCACAGAGCGATCACCGCGGGGTTTATTACCGCACCCACAGAGCGATCACCGCGGGGTTTATTACTACATCCACAGAGCGATCACCGCGGGGTTTATTACTACACCCACAGAGCGATCACCGCGGGGTTTATTATCGCACCCACAGAGCGATCACCGCGGGGTTTATTACTACACCCACAGAGCGATCACCGCGGGATTTATTACTACATCCACAGAGCGATCACCGCGGGGTTTATTACTACACCCACAGAGCAATCACCGCGGGGTTTATTACTACACCCACAGAGCGATCACCGCGGGGATTATTACTACACCCACAGAGCGATCACCGCGGGGTTTATTACTACACCCACAGAGCGATCACCGCGGGGTTTATTACTACACCCACAGAGTGATCACCGCGGGGTTTATTACCACACCCACAGAGCGATCACCGCGGGGTTAATTACCGCACCCACAGAGCGATCACCACGGGGTTTATTACCGCACGCACAGAGCGATCACCGCGGGGTTTATTACTACACCCACAGAGCGATCACCGCGGGGTTTATTACTCCACCCACAGAGCGATCACCGCGGGGTTTATTACTACACCCACAGAGCGATCACCGCGGGGTTTATTACCGCACCCACCGAGCGATCACCGCGGGGTTTATTACTACACCCACAGAGCGATCACCGCGGGGTTTATTACTACACCCACAGAGCGATCATGCGGGGTTTATTACCACACCCACAGAGCGATCACCGCGGGGTTTATTACTACACCCACAGAGCGATCACCGCGGGGTTTATTACCGCACCCACAGAGCGATCACCGCGGGGTTTATTACCACACCCACAGAGCGATCACCGCGGGGTTTATTACTACATCCACAGAGCGATCACCGCGGGGTTTATTACTACACCCACAGAGCGATCACCGCGGGGTTTATTACTACACCCACGGAGCGATCCCCGCGGGGTTTATCACTACACCCACAGAGCGATCACCGCGGGGATTATTACTACACCCACAGAGCGATCACCGCGGTGTTTATTACTACACCCACAGAGCGATCACCGCGGGGTTTATTACTACACCCACAGAGTGATCACCGCGGGGTTTATTACCACACCCACAGAGCGATCCCCGCGGGGTTTATTACCGCACCCACAGAGCGATCACCGCGGGGTTTATTACCGCACGCACAGAGCGATCACCGCGGGGTTTATTACCACACCCACAGAGCGATCACAGCGGGGTTTATTACCGCACCCACAGAGTGATCACCGCGGGGTTTATTACCGCACCCGTAGAGCGATCACCGAGGGGTTTATTACTACACCCACAGAGCGATCCCCGCGGGGTTTATTATCACACCCACAGAGCGATCACCGCGGGGTTTATTACCACACCCACAGAGCGATCACCGCGGGGTTTATTACTACACCCACAGAGCGATCACCGCGGGGTTTATTACCACACCCACAGAGCGATCACCGCGGGGTTTATTACTACACCCACAGAGCGATCACCGCGAGGTTTATTACCACACCTACAGAGCGATCACCGCGGGGTTTATTACTACACCCACAGAGCGATCACCGCGGGGTTTATTACTACACCCACAGAGCGATCCCCGCGGGGTTTATTACCACACCCACAGAGCGATCACCGCGGGGTTTATTACTACACCCACAGAGCGATCACCGCCGGGTTTATTAATACACCCACAGAGCGATCACCGCGGGGTTTATTACCACACCCACAGAGCGATCACCGCGGGGTTTATTACTACACCCACAGAGCGATCACCGCGGGGTTTATTACCACACCCACAGAGCGATCACCGCGGGGTTTATTACTACACCCACAGAGCGATCACCGCGGGGTTTATTACCGCACCCACAGAGCGATCACCGCGGGGTTTATTACCACACCCACAGAGCGATCACCGCGGGGTTTATTACTACATCCACAGAGCGATCACCGCGGGGTATATTACTACACCCACAGAGCGATCACCGCGGGGTTTATTACTACACCCACCGAGCGATCCCCGCGGGGTTTATTACTACACCCACAGAGCGATCACCGCGGGGATTATTACTACACCCACAGAGCGATCACCGCCGGGTTTATTACTACACCCACAGAGCGATCACCGCGGGGTTTATTACTACACCCACAGAGTGATCACCGCGGGGTTTATTACCACACCCACAGAGCGATCACCGCGGGGTTTATTACCGCACCCACAGAGCGATCACCGCGGGGTTTATTACCGCACGCACAGAGCGATCACCGCGGGGTTTATTACTACACCCACAGAGCGATCCCCGTGGGGTTTATTACTACACCCACAGAGCGATCACCGCGGGGTTTATTACTCCACCCACAGAGCGATCACCGCGGGGTTTATTACTACACCCACAGAGCGATCACCGCGGGGTTTATTACCGCACCCACCGAGCGATCACCGCGGGGTTTATTACTACACCCACAGAGCGATCACCGCGGGGTTTATTACTACACCCACAGAGCGATCATGCGGGGTTTATTACCACACCCACAGAGCGATCACCGCGGGGTTTATTACCACACCCACAGAGCGATCACCGCGGGGTTTATTACCGCACCCACAGAGCGATCACCGCGGGGTTTATTACCACACCCACAGAGCGATCACCGCGGGGTTTATTACTACATCCACAGAGCGATCACCGCGGGGTTTATTACTACACCCACAGAGCGATCACCGCGGGGTTTATTACTACACCCACCGAGCGATCCCCGCGGGGTTTATTACTACACCCACAGAGCGATCACCGCGGGGATTATTACTACACCCACAGAGCGATCACCGCGGGGTTTATTACTACACCCACAGAGCGATCACCGCGGGGTTTATTACTACACCCACAGAGTGATCACCGCGGGGTTTATTACCACACCCACAGAGCGATCCCCGCGGGGTTTATTACCGCACCCACAGAGCGATCACCGCGGGGTTTATTACCGCACGCACAGAGCGATCACCGCGGGGTTTATTACTACACCCACAGAGCGATCCCCGCGGGGTTTATTACTACACCCACAGAGCGATCACCGCGGGGTTTATTACTACACCCACAGAGCGATCACCGAGGGGTTTATTACTACACCCACAGAGCGATCACCGCGGGGTTTATTACTACACCCACAGAGCGATCACCGCGGGGTTTATTACCGCACCCACCGAGCGATCACCGCGGGGTTTATTACTACACCCACAGAGCGATCACCGCGGGGTTTATTACTACACCCACAGAGCGATCATGCGGGGTTTATTACCACACCCACAGAGCGATCACCGCGGGGTTTATTACCACACCTACAGAGCGATCACCGCGTGGTTTATTACCACACCCACAGAGCGATCACCGCGGGGTTTATTACTACACCCACAGAGCGATCACCGCGGGGTTTATTACTACACCCACAGAGCGATCACCGCGGGGTTTATTACCACACCCACAGAGCGATCACCGCGGGGTTTATTACTACACCCACAGAGCGAGCACCGCGGGGTATATTACCGCACCCACAGAGCGATCACCGTGGGGTTTATTACCACACCCACAGAGCGATCACCGCGGGGTTTATTACCGCACCCACAGAGCGATCACCGCGGGGTTTATTACTACACCCACAGAGCGATCACCGCGGGGTTTATTACTACACCCACAGAGCGATCACCGTGGGGTTTATTACCACACCCACAGAGCGATCACCGCGGGGTTTATTACTACACCCACAGAGCGATCACCGCGGGGTTTATTACTACACCCACAGAGCGATCACCGCGGGGTTTATTACTACACCCACAGAGCGATCACCGCGGGGTTTATTACCACACCCACAGAGCAATCACTGCGGGGTTTATTACCGCACCCACAGAGCGATCACCGCGGGGTTTATTACGACACCCACAGAGCGATCACCGAGGGGTTTATTACCGCACCCACCGAGCGATCGCCGCGGGGTTTATTATCACACCAACAGAGCGATCACCGCGGGGTTTATTACTACACCCACAGAGCGATCACCGCGGGGTTTATTACCACACCCATAGAGCGATCACCGCGGGGTTTATTACCACACCCACAGAGCGATCACCGCGGGGTTTATTACTACACCCACAGAACGATCACCGCGGGGTTTATTACCACACCCACAGAGCGATCACCGCGGGGTTTATTACCGCACCCACAGAGCGATCACCGCGGGGTTTATTACTACACCCACAGAGCGATCACCGCGGGGTTTATTACCACACCCACAGAGCGATCACCGAGGGGTTTATTACCACACCCACAGAGCGATCCCCGCGGGGTTTATTACCGCACCCACAGAGCGATCACCGCGGGGTTTATTACCACACCCACAGAGCGATCACCGCGGGGTTTATTACTACACCCACAGAGCGATCACCGCGGGGTTTATTACTACACCCACAGAGCGATCACCGCGGGGTTTATTACCACACCCACAGAGCGATCACCGCGGTGTTTATTACCACACCCACAGAGCGATCACCGCGGGGTTTATTACCACACCCACAGAGCGATCACCGCGGGGTTTATTACTACACCCACAGAGCGATCACCGCGGGGTTTATTACCACACCCACAGAGCGATCACCACGGGGTTTATTACCACACCCACAGAGCGATCACCGCGGGGTTTATTACCGCACCCACAGAGCGATCACCGCGGGGTTTATTACCACACCCACAGAGCGATCACCGCGGGGTTTATTACTACACCCACAGAGCGATCACCGCGGGGTATATTACTACACCCACAGAGCGATCACCGCGGGGTTTATTACTACACCCACAGAGCGATCACCGCGGGGTTTATTACCGCACCCACAGAGCGATCACCGCGGGGTTTATTACCACACCCACAGAGCGATCACCGCGGGGTTTATTATCACACCCACAGAGCGATCACCGCGGGGTTTATTACCACACCCACAGAGCGATCACCGCGGGGTTTATTACTACACCCACAGAGCGAGCACCGCGGGGTTTATTACAACACCCACAGAGCGATCCCCGCGCGGTTTATTACTACACCCACAGAGCGATCACCGCGGGGTTTATTACCGCACCCACAGGGCGATCACCGCGGGGTTTATTACCACACCCACAGAGCGATCACCGCGGGGTTTATTACCACACCCACAGAGCGATCACCGCGGGGTTTATTACTACACCCACAGAGCGATCACCGCGGGGTTTATTACTACACCCACAGAGCGATCACCGCGGGGTTTATTACTACACCCACAGAGCGATCACCGCGGGGTTTATTACTACACCCACAGAGCGATCACCGCGGGGTTTAATACTACACCCACAGAGCGATACCCGCGGGGTTTATTACCACACCCACAGAGCGATCCCCGCGGGGTTTATTACCACACCCACAGAGCGATCACCGCGGGGTTTATTACCACACCCACAGAGCGATCACCGCGGGGTTTATTACCACACCCACAGAGCGATCACCGCGGGGCTTATTACTACATCCACAGAGCGATCACCGCGGGGTTTATTACTACACCCACAGAGCGATCCCCGCGGGGTTTATTATCGCACCCACAGAGCGATCACCGCGGGGTTTATTACCACACCCACAGAGCGATCACCGCGGGGTTTATTACCACACCCACAGAGCGATCACCGCGGGGTTTATTATCGCACCCACAGAGCGATCACCGCGGGGTTTATTACCACACCCACAGAGCGATCACCGCGGGGTTTATTACCACACCCACAGAGCGATCACCGCGGGGTTTATTACTACACCCACTGAGCGATCACCGCGGGGTTTATTACCACACCCACAGAGCGATCACCGAGAGGTTTATTACTACACCCACCGAGCGATCCCCGCGGGGTTTATTACTACACCCACAGAGTGATCACCGCGGGGTTTATTACTACACCCACAGAGCGATCACCGCGGGGTTTATTACCACACCCACAGAGCGATCACCGCGGGGTTTATTACCACACCCACAGAGCGATCACCGAGGGGTTTATTACTACATCCACAGAGCGATCACCGCGGGGTTTATTACTACACCCACAGAGCGATCACCACGGGGTTTATTACCGCACACACAGAGCGATCACCGCGGGGTTTATTACTACACCCACAGAGCGATCACCGCGGGGTTTATTACCACACCCACAGAGCGATCACCGCGGGGTTTATTACTACATCCACAGAGCGATCACCGCGGGGTTTATTACTACACCCACAGAGCGATCACCGCGGGGTTTATTACCACACCCACAGAGCGATCACCGAGGGGTTTCTTACTACACCCACCGAGCGATCCCCGCGGGGTTTATTACTACACCCACAGAGCGATCACCGCGGGGTTTATTACTACACCCACAGAGCGATCACCGCGGGGTTTATTACTACACCCACCGAGCGATCACCGCGGGGTTTATTACCACACCCACAGAGCGATCACCGCGGGGTTTATTACTACACCCACAGAGCGATCACCGCGGGGTTTATTACCACACCCACAGAGCGATCACCGCGGGGTTTATTACCACACCCACAGAGCGATCACCGCGGGGTTTATTACCACACCCACAGAGCGATCACCGCGGGGTTTATTACCGCACCCACAGAGCGATCACCGCGGGGTTTATTACTACACCCACAGAGCGATCACCGCGGGGTTTATTATCACACCCACAGAGCGATCACCGCGGGGTTTATTACCACACCCACAGAGCGATCACCGCGGGTTTTATTTCCACACCCACAGAGCGATCACCGCGGGGTTTATTACTACACCCACAGAGCGATCACCGCGGGGTTTATTACTACACCCACAGAGCGATCCCCGCGGGGTTTATTACTACACCCACAGAGCGATCACCGCGGGGTTTATTACCACACCCACAGAGCGATCACCGCGGGGTTTATTACTACACCCACAGAGCGATCACCGCGGGGTTTATTACCACACCCACAGAGCGATCACCGCGGGGTTTATTACCACACCCACAGAGCGATCACCGCGGGGTTTATTACCACACCCACAGAGCGATCACCGCGGGGCTTATTACTACATCCACAGAGCGATCACCGCGGGGTTTATTACTACACCCACAGAGCGATCACCGCGGGGTTTATTATCGCACCCACAGAGCGATCACCGCGGGGTTTATTACCACACCCACAGAGCGATCACCGCGGGGTTTATTACCACACCCACAGAGCGATCACCGCGGGGTTTATTACTACACCCACTGAGCGATGACCGCGGGGTTTATTACCACACCCACAGAGCGATCACCGAGAGGTTTATTACTACACCCACCGAGCGATCCCCGCGGGGTTTATTACTACACCCACAGAGTGATCACCGCGGGGTTTATTACTACACCCACAGAGCGATCACCGCGGGGTTTATTACCACACCCACAGAGCGATCACCGCGGGGTTTATTACCACACCCACAGAGCGATCACCGAGCGGTTTATTACTACATCCACAGAGCGATCACCGCGGGGTTTATTACTACACCCACAGAGCGATCACCACGGGGTTTATTACCGCACACACAGAGCGATCACCGCGGGGTTTATTACTACACCCACAGAGCGATCACCGCGGGGTTTATTACCACACCCACAGAGCGATCACCGCGGGGTTTATTACTACATCCACAGAGCGATCACCGCGGGGTTTATTACTACACCCACAGAGCGATCACCGCGGGGTTTATTACCACACCCACAGAGCGATCACCGAGGGGTTTCTTACTACACCCACCGAGCGATCCCCGCGGGGTTTATTACTACACCCACAGAGCGATCACCGCGGGGTTTATTACTACACCCACAGAGCGATCACCGCGGGGTTTATTACCGCACCCACCGAGCGATCACCGCGGGGTTTATTACCACACCCACAGAGCGATCACCGCGGGGTTTATTACTACACCCACAGAGCGATCACCGCGGGGTTTATTACCACACCCACAGAGCGATCACCGCGGGGTTTATTACCACACCCACAGAGCGATCACCGCGGGGTTTATTACCACACCCACAGAGCGATCACCGCGGGGTTTATTACCGCACCCACAGAGCGATCACCGCGGGGTTTATTACTACACCCACAGAGCGATCACCGCGGGGTTTATTACCACACCCACAGAGCGATCACCGCGGGGTTTATTACCACACCCACAGAGCGATCACCGCGGGTTTTATTTCCACACCCACAGAGCGATCACCGCGGGGTTTATTACTACACCCACAGAGCGATCACCGCGGGGTTTATTACTACACCCACAGAGCGATCCCCGCGGGGTTTATTACTACACCCACAGAGCGATCACCGCGGGGTTTATTACCACACCCACAGAGCGATCACCGCGGGGTTTATTACTACACCCACAGAGCGATCACCGCGGGGTTTATTACTACACCCACAGAGCGATCACCGCGGGGTTTATTACTACACCCACAGAGCAATCACCGCGGGGTTTATTACTACACCCACAGAGCGATCACCGCGGGGTTTATTACCACACCCACAGAGCGATCACCGCGGGGTTTATTACCGCACCCACAGAGCGATCACCGCGGGGTTTATTACCACACCCTCAGAGCGATCACCGCGGGGTTTATACCACACCCACAGAGCGATCACCGCGGGGTTTATTACCACACACACAGAGCGATCACCGCGGGGTTTATTACTACACCCACAGAGCGATCACTGCGGGGTTTATTACTACACCCACCGAGCGATCCCCGCGGGGTTTATTACTACACCCACAGAGCGATCACCGCGGGGTTTATTACTACACCCACAGAGCAATCACCGCGGGGTTTATTACCGCACCCACCGAGCGATCACCGCGGGGTTTATTACCACACCCACAGAGCGATCACCGCGGGGTTTATTACTACACCCACAGAGCGATCACCGCGGGGTTTATTACTACACCCACAGAGCGATCACCGCGGAGTTTATTACTACACCCACAGAGCAATCACCGCGGGGTTTATTACCGCACCCACAGAGCGATCACCGCGGGGTTTATTACTACACCCACAGAGCGATCACCGCGGGGTTTATTACCGCACCCACCGAGCGATCACCGCGGGGTTTATTACCACACCCACAGAGCGATCACCGCGGGGTTTATTACTACACCCACAGAGCGATCACCGCGGGGTTTATTACTACACCCACAGAGCGATCACCGCGGGGTTTATTACTACACCCACAGAGCAATCACCGCGGGGTTTATTACCGCACCCACAGAGCGATCACCGCGGGGTTTATTACTACACCCACAGAGCGATCACCGCGGGGTTTATTACTACATCCACAGAGCGATCACCGCGGGGTTTATTACTACACCCACAGAGCGATCACCGCGGGGTTTATTACCACACCCACAGAGCGATCACCGCGGGGTTTATTACTACACCCACAGAGCGATCACCGCGGGGTTTATTACTACACCCACAGAGCGATCACCGCGGGGTTTATTACAACACCCACAGAGCGATCCCCGCGGGGTTTATTACTACACCCACAGAGCGATCACCGCGGGGTTTATTACTACATCCACAGAGCGATCACCGCGGGGTTTATTACTACACCCACAGAGCGATCACCGCGGGGTTTATTACTACACCCACAGAACGATCACCGCGGGGTTTATTACTACACCCACAGAGCGATCACCGCGGGGTTTATTACTTCACCCACAGAACGATCACCGCGGGGTTTATTACTACACCCACAGAGCGATCACCGCGGGGTTTATTACCGCACCCACCGAGCGATCACCGCGGGGTTTATTACCACACCCACAGAGCGATCACCGCGGGGTTTATTACTACACCCACAGAGCGATCACCGCGGGGTTTATTACTACACCCACAGAGCGATCACCGCGTGGTTTATTACCGCACCCACAGAGCGATCCCCGCGGGGTTTATTACTACACCCACAGAGCGATCACCGCGGTGTTTATTACTACATCCACAGAGCGATCACCGCGGGGTTTATTACCGCACCCACAGAGCGATCACCGCGGGGTTTATTACTACACCCACCGAGCGATCACCGCGGGGTTTATTACTACACCCACAGACCGATCCCCGCGGGGTTTATTACCACACCCACAGAGCGATCACCGCGGGGTTTATTACTACACCCACAGAACGATCACCGCCGGGTTTATTAATACACCCACAGAGCGATCACCGCGGGGTTTATTACCACACCCACAGAGCGATCACCGCGGGGTTTATTACTACACCCACAGAGCGATCACCGCGGGGTTTATAACCACACCCACAGAGCGAACACCGCGGGGTTTATTACTACACCCACAGAGCGATCACCGCGGGGTTTATTACCGCACCCACAGAGCGATCACCGCGGTGTTTATTACCACACCCACAGAGCGATCACCGCGGGGTTTATTACTACATCCACAGAGCGATCACCGCGGGGTTTATTACTACACCCACAGAGCGATCACCGCGGGGTTTATTACTACACCCACCGAGCGATCCCCGCGGGGTTTATTACTACACCCACAGAGCGATCACCGCGGGGATTATTACTACACCCACAGAGCGATCACCGCGGGGTTTATTACTACACCCACAGAGCGATCACCGCGGGGTTTATTACTACACCCACAGAGTGATCACCGCGGGGTTTATTACCACACCCACAGAGCGATCATCGCGGGGTTTATTACTACACCCACAGAGCGATCACCGCGGTGTTTATTACTACATCCACAGAGCGATCACCGCGGGGTTTATTACCGCACCCACAGAGCGATCACCGCGGGGTTTATTACTACACCCACCGAGCGATCACCGCGGGGTTTATTACTACACCCACAGAGCGATCCCCGCGGGGTTTATTACCACACCCACAGAGCGATCACCGCGGGGTTTATTACTACACCCACAGAGCGATCACCGCGGGGTTTATTAATACACCCACAGAGCGATCACCGCGGGGTTTATTACCACACCCACAGAGCGATCACCGCGGGGTTTATTACTACACCCACAGAGCGATCACCGCGGGGTTTATTACCACACCCACAGAGCGATCACCGCGGGGTTTATTACTACACCCACAGAGCGATCACCGCGGGGTTTATTACCGCACCCACAGAGCGATCACCGCGGGGTTTATTACCACACCCACAGAGCGATCACCGCGGGGTTTATTACTACATCCACAGAGCGATCACCGCGGGGTTTATTACTACACCCACAGAGCGATCACCGCGGGGTTTATTACTACACCCACCGAGCGATCCCCGCGGGGTTTATTACTACACCCACAGAGCGATCACCGCGGGGATTATTACTACACCCACAGAGCGATCACCGCCGGGTTTATTACTACACCCACAGAGTGATCACCGCGGGGTTTATTACCACACCCACAGAGCGATCACCGCGGGGTTTATTACCACACCCACAGAGCGATCACCGTGGGGTTTATTACTACACCCACAGAGCAATCACCGCGGGGTTTATAACTACACCCACAGAGCGATCACCGCGGGGTTTATTACCGCACCCACAGAGCGATCACCGCGGGGTTTATTACTACACCCACAGAGCAATCACTGCGGGGTTTATTACCGCACGCACAGAGCGATCACCGCGGGGTTTATTACGACACCCACAGAGCGATCACCGAGGTGTTTATTACCGCACCCACCGAGCGATCGCCGCGGGGTTTATTATCACACCAACAGAGCGATCCCCGCGGGGTTTATTACTACACCCACAGAGCGATCACCGCGTGGTTTATTACCACACCCACAGAGCGATCACCGCGGGGTTTATTACCGCACCCACAGAGCGATCACCGCGGGGTTTATTACCGCACCAACAGAGCGATCTCCGCAGGGTTTATTACCACACCCACAGAGGGATCACCGCGGGGTTTATTACTACATCCACAGAGCGATCACCGCGGGGTTTATTACCGCACCAACAGAGCGATCTCCGCAGGGTTTATTACCACACCCACAGAGGGATCACCGCGGGGTTTATTACTACATCCACAGAGCGATCACCGCGGGGTTTATTACCACACCCACAGAGCGATCACCGCGGGGTTTATTACCGCACCCACAGATTGATCACCGCGGGGTTTATTACCGCACCCGTAGAGCGATCACCGAGGGGTTTATTACTACACCCACAGAGCGATCCCCGCGGGGTTTATTATCACACCCACAGAGCGATCACCGCGGGGTTTATTACCACACCCACAGAGCGATCACCGCGGGGTTTATTACTACACCCACAGAGCGATCACCGCGGGGTTTATTACTACACCCACAGAGCGATCACCGCGGGGTTTATTACTACACCCACAGAGCGATCACCGCGGGGTTTATTACCACACCCACAGAGCGATCACCGCGGGGTTTATTACTACACCCACAGAGCGATCACCGCGGGGTTTATTACTACACCCACAGAGCGATCCCCGCGGGGTTTATTACCACACCCACAGAGCGATCACCGCGGGGTTTATTACTACACCCACAGAGCGATCACCGCCGGGTTTATTAATACACCCACAGAGCGATCACCGCGGGGTTTATTACCACACCCACAGAGCGATCACCGCGGGGTTTATTACTACACCCACCGAGCGATCACCGCGGGGTTTATTACCGCACCCACAGAGCGATCACCGCGGGGTTTATTACCGCACCCACAGAGCGATCACCGCGGGGTTTATTACCACACCCACAGAGCGATCACCGCGGGGTTTATTACTACATCCACAGAGCGATCACCGCGGGGTTTATTACTACACCCACAGAGCGATCACCGCGGGGTTTATTACCGCACCCACAGAGCGATCACCGCGGGGTTTATTACCACACCCACAGAGCGATCACCGCGGGGTTTATTACTACACCCACAGAGCGATCACCGCGGGGTTTATTACTACACCCACAGAGTGATCACCGCGGGGTTTATTACTACACCCACAGAGCGATCACCGCGGGGTTTATTACCACACCCACAGAGCGAGCCCCGCGGGGTTTATTACTACACCCACAGAGCGATCACCGCGGGGTTTATTACTACACCCACCGAGCGATCCCCGCGGGGTTTATTACTACACCCACAGAGCGATCACCGCGGGGATTATTACTACACCCACAGAGCGATCACCGCGGGGTTTATTACTACACCCACAGAGCGATCACCGCGGGGTTTATTACTACACCCACAGAGCGATCACCGCGGGGTTTATTACCACACCCACAGAGCGATCACCGCGGGGTTTATTACCGCACCCACAGAGCGATCACCGCGGGGTTTATTACCGCACGCACAGAGCGATCACCGCGGGGTTTATTACTACACCCACAGAGCGATCACCGCGGGGTTTATTACTCCACCCACAGAGCGATCACCGCGGGGTTTATTACTACACCCACAGAGCGATCACCGCGGGGTTTATTACCGCACCCACCGAGCGATCACCGCGGGGTTTATTACTACACCCACAGAGCGATCACCCCGGGGTTTATTACTACACCCACAGAGCGATCATGCGGGGTTTATTACCACACCCACAGAGCGATCACCGCGGGGTTTATTACTACACCCACAGAGCGATCACCGCGGGGTTTATTACCGCACCCACAGAGCGATCACCGCGGGGTTTATTACCACACCCACAGAGCGATCACCGCGGGGTTTATTACTACACCCACCGAGCGATCACCGCGGGGTTTATTACCGCACCCACAGAGCGATCACCGCGGGGTTTATTACCGCACCCACAGAGCGATCACCGCGGGGTTTATTACCACACCCACAGAGCGATCACCGCGGGGTTTATTACTACATCCACAGAGCGATCACCGCGGGGTTTATTACTACACCCACAGAGCGATCACCGCGGGGTTTATTACCGCACCCACAGAGCGATCACCGCGGGGTTTATTACCACACCCACAGAGCGATCACCGCGGGGTTTATTACTACACCCACAGAGCGATCACCGCGGGGTTTATTACTACACCCACAGAGTGATCACCGCGGGGTTTATTACTACACCCACAGAGCGATCACCGCGGGGTTTATTACCACACCCACAGAGCGAGCCCCGCGGGGTTTATTACTACACCCACAGAGCGATCACCGCGGGGTTTATTACTACACCCACCGAGCGATCCCCGCGGGGTTTATTACTACACCCACAGAGCGATCACCGCGGGGATTATTACTACACCCACAGAGCGATCACCGCGGGGTTTATTACTACACCCACAGAGCGATCACCGCGGGGTTTATTACTACACCCACAGAGCGATCACCGCGGGGTTTATTACCACACCCACAGAGCGATCACCGCGGGGTTTATTACCGCACCCACAGAGCGATCACCGCGGGGTTTATTACCGCACGCACAGAGCGATCACCGCGGGGTTTATTACTACACCCACAGAGCGATCACCGCGGGGTTTATTACTCCACCCACAGAGCGATCACCGCGGGGTTTATTACTACACCCACAGAGCGATCACCGCGGGGTTTATTACCGCACCCACCGAGCGATCACCGCGGGGTTTATTACTACACCCACAGAGCGATCACCCCGGGGTTTATTACTACACCCACAGAGCGATCATGCGGGGTTTATTACCACACCCACAGAGCGATCACCGCGGGGTTTATTACTACACCCACAGAGCGATCACCGCGGGGTTTATTACCGCACCCACAGAGCGATCACCGCGGGGTTTATTACCACACCCACAGAGCGATCACCGCGGGGTTTATTACTACATCCACAGAGCGATCACCGCGGGGTTTATTACTACACCCACAGAGCGATCACCGCGGGGTTTATTACTACACCCACGGAGCAATCCCCGCGGGGTTTATTACTACACCCACAGAGCGATCACCGCGGGGATTATTACTACACCCACAGAGCGATCACCGCGGGGTTTATTACTACACCCACAGAGCGATCACCGTGGGGTTTATTACTACACCCACAGAGTGATCACCGCGGGGTTTATTACCACACCCACAGAGCGATCCCCGCGGGGTTTATTACCGCACCCACAGAGCGATCACCGCGGGGTTTATTACCGCACGCACAGAGCGATCACCGCGGGGTTTATTACCACACCCACAGAGCGATCACCGCGGGGTTTATTACCGCACCCACAGAGTGATCACCGCGGGGTTTATTACCGCACCCGTAGAGCGATCACCGGGGGGTTTATTACTACACCCACAGAGCGATCCCCGCGGGGTTTATTATCACACCCACAGAGCGATCACCGCGGGGTTTATTACCACACCCACAGAGCGATCACCGCGGGGTTTATTACTACACCCACAGAGCGATCACCGCGGTGTTTATTACCGCACCCACAGAGCGATCACCGCGGGGTTTATTACTACACCCACAGAGCGATCACCGCGGGGTTTATTACCACACCCACAGAGCGATCACCGCGGGGTTTATTACTACACCCACAGAGCGATCACCGCGGGGTTTATTACTACACCCACAGAGCGATCCCCGCGGGGTTTATTACCACACCCACAGAGCGATCACCGCGGGGTTTATTACTACACCCACAGAGCGATCACCGCCGGGTTTATTAATACACCCACAGAGCGATCACCGCGGGGTTTATTACCACACCCACAGAGCGATCACCGCGGGGTTTATTACTACACCCACAGAGCGATCACCGCGGGGTTTATTACCACACCCACAGAGCGATCACCGCGGGGTTTATTACTACACCCACAGAGCGATCACCGCGGGGTTTATTACCGCACCCACAGAGCGATCACCGCGGGGTTTATTACCACACCCACAGAGCGATCACCGCGGGGTTTATTACTACATCCACAGAGCGATCACCGCGGGGTTTATTACTACACCCACAGAGCGATCACCGCGGGGTTTATTACTACACCCACCGAGCGATCCCCGCGGGGTTTATCACTACACCCACAGAGCGATCACCGCGGGGATTATTACTACACCCACAGAGCGATCACCGCGGGGTTTATTACTACACCCACAGAGCGATCACCGCGGGGTTTATTACTACACCCACAGAGTGATCACCGCGGGGTTTATTACCACACCCACAGAGCGATCACCGCGGGGTTTATTACCGCACCCACAGAGCGATCACCGCGTAGTTTATTACCGCACGCACAGAGCGATCACCGCGGGGTTTATTACTACACCCACAGAGCGATCCCCGTGGGGTTTATTACTACATCCACAGAGCGATCACCGCGGGGTTTATTACTCCACCCACAGAACGATCACCGCGGGGTTTATTACTACACCCACAGAGCGATCACCGCGGGGTTTATTACTACACCCACAGAGCGATCATGCGGGGTTTATTACCACACCCACAGAGCGATCACCGCGGGGTTTATTACCGCACCCACAGAGCGATCACCGCGGGGTTTATTACTGCACCCACAGAGCGATCACCGCGGGGTTTATTACCACACCCACAGAGCGATCACCGCGGGGTTTATTACTACATCCACAGAGCGATCACCGCGGGGTTTATTACTACACCCACAGAGCGATCACCGCGGGGTTTATTACTACACCCACCGAGCGATCCCCGCGGGGTTTATTACTACACCCACAGAGCGATCACCGCGGGGATTATTACTACACCCACAGAGCGATCACCGCGGGGTTTATTACTACACCCACAGAGCGATCACCGCGGGGTTTATTACTACACCCACAGAGTGATCACCGCGGGGTTTATTACCACACCCACAGAGCGATCCCCGCGGGGTTTATTACCGCACCCACAGAGCGATCACCGCGGGGTTTATTACCGCACGCACAGAGCGATCACAGCGGGGTTTATTACTACACCCACAGAGCGATCCCCGCGGGGTTTATTACTACACCCACAGAGCGATCACCGCGGGGTTTATTACTACACCCACAGAGCGATCACCGAGGGGTTTATTACTACACCCACAGAGCGATCACCGCGGGGTTTATTACTACACCCACAGAGCGATCACCGCGGGGTTTATTACCGCACCCACCGAGCGATCACCGCGGGGTTTATTACTACACCCACAGAGCGATCACCGCGGGGTTTATTACTACACCCACAGAGCGATCATGCGGGGTTTATTACCACACCCACAGATCGATCACCGCGGGGTTTATTACCACACCCACAGAGCGATCACCGCGTGGTTTATTACCACACCCACAGAGCGATCACCGCGGGGTTTATTACTACACCCACAGAGCGATCACCGCGGGGTTTATTACTACACCCACAGAGCGATCACCGCGGGGTTTATTACCACACCCACAGAGCGTTCACCGCGGGGTTTATTACTACACCCACAGAGCGAGCACCGCGGGGTTTATTACCGCACCCACAGAGCGATCACCGTGGGGTTTATTACCACACCCACAGAGCGATCACCGCGGGGTTTATTACCGCACCCACAGAGCGATCACCGCGGGGTTTATTACTACACCCACAGAGCGATCACCGCGGGGTTTATTACTACACCCACAGAGCGATCACCGTGGGGTTTATTACCACACCCACAGAGCGATCACCGCGGGGTTTATTACTACACCCACAGAGCGATCACCGCGGGGTTTATTACTACACCCACAGAGCGATCACCGCGGTGTTTATTACTACACCCACAGAGCGATCACCGCGGGGTTTATTACCACACCCACAGAGCAATCACTGCGGGGTTTATTACCGCACCCACAGAGCGATCACCGCGGGGTTTATTACGACACCCACAGAGCGATCACCGAGGGGTTTATTACCGCACCCACCGAGCGATCGCCGCGGGGTTTATTATCACACCAACAGAGCGATCACCGCGGGGTTTATTACTACACCCACAGAGCGATCACCGCGGGGTTTATTACCACACCCACGGAGCAATCCCCGCGGGGTTTATTACTACACCCACAGAGCGATCACCGCGGGGATTATTACTACACCCACAGAGCGATCACCGCGGGGTTTATTACTACACCCACAGAGCGATCACCGTGGGGTTTATTACTACACCCACAGAGTGATCACCGCGGGGTTTATTACCACACCCACAGAGCGATCCCCGCGGGGTTTATTACCGCACCCACAGAGCGATCACCGCGGGGTTTATTACCGCACGCACAGAGCGATCACCGCGGGGTTTATTACCACACCCACAGAGCGATCACCGCGGGGTTTATTACCGCACCCACAGAGTGATCACCGCGGGGTTTATTACCGCACCCGTAGAGCGATCACCGAGGGGTTTATTACTACACCCACAGAGCGATCCCCGCGGGGTTTATTATCACACCCACAGAGCGATCACCGCGGGGTTTATTACCACACCCACAGAGCGATCACCGCGGGGTTTATTACTACACCCACAGAGCGATCACCGCGGTGTTTATTACCGCACCCACAGAGCGATCACCGCGGGGTTTATTACTACACCCACAGAGCGATCACCGCGGGGTTTATTACCACACCCACAGAGCGATCACCGCGGGGTTTATTACTACACCCACAGAGCGATCACCGCGGGGTTTATTACTACACCCACAGAGCGATCCCCGCGGGGTTTATTACCACACCCACAGAGCGATCACCGCGGGGTTTATTACTACACCCACAGAGCGATCACCGCCGGGTTTATTAATACACCCACAGAGCGATCACCGCGGGGTTTATTACCACACCCACAGAGCGATCACCGCGGGGTTTATTACTACACCCACAGAGCGATCACCGCGGGGTTTATTACCACACCCACAGAGCGATCACCGCGGGGTTTATTACTACACCCACAGAGCGATCACCGCGGGGTTTATTACCGCACCCACAGAGCGATCACCGCGGGGTTTATTACCACACCCACAGAGCGATCACCGCGGGGTTTATTACTACATCCACAGAGCGATCACCGCGGGGTTTATTACTACACCCACAGAGCGATCACCGCGGGGTTTATTACAACACCCACAGAGCGATCACCGCGGGGTTTATTACTACACCCACACAGCGATCAGCGCGGGGTTTATTACTACACCCACAGAGCGATCACCGCGGGGTTTATTACCACACCCACAGAGCGATCACCGCGGGGTTTATTACCACACCCACAGAGCGATCACCGCGGGGTTTATTACCACACCCACAGAGTGATCACCGCGGGGTTTATTACCACACCCACAGAGCGATCACCGCGCGGTTTATTACTACACCCACAGAGCGATCACCGCGGGGTTTATTACCGCACCCACAGGGCGATCACCGCGGGGTTTATGACCACACCCACAGAGCGATCACCGCGGGGTTTATTACCACACCCACAGAGCGATCACCGCGGGGTTTATTACTACACCCACAGAGCGATCACCGCGGGGTTTATTACTACACCCACAGAGCGATCACCGCGGGGTTTATTACTACACCCACAGAGCGATCACCGCGGGGTTTATTACTACACCCACAGAGCGATACCCGTGGGGTTTATTACCACACCCACAGAGCGATCCCCGCGGGGTTTATTACCACACCCACAGAGAGATCACCGCGGGGTTTATTACCACACCCACAGAGCGATCACCGCGGGGCTTATTACTACATCCACAGAGCGATCACCGCGGGGTTTATTACTACACCCACAGAGCGATCACCGCGGGGTTTATTATCGCACCCACAGAGCGATCACCGCGTGGTTTATTACCACACCCACAGAGCGATCACCGCGGGGTTTATTACCACACCCACAGAGCGATCACCGCGGCGTTTATTACTACACCCACAGAGCGATCACCGCGGGGTTTATTACCACACCCAAAGAGCGATCACCGAGAGGTTTATTACTACACCCACCGAGCGATCCCCGCGGGGTTTATTACTACACCCACAGAGTGATCACCGCGGGGTTTATTACTACACCCACAGAGCGATCACCGCGGGGTTTATTACCACACCCACAGAGCGATCACCGCGGGGTTTATTACCACACCCACAGAGCGATCACCGAGGGGTTTATTACTACATCCACAGAGCGATCACCGCGGGGTTTATTACTACACCCACAGAGCGATCACCGCGGGGTTTATTACTACACCCACAGAGCGATCACCGCGGGGTTTATTACCACACCCACAGAGCGATCACCGCGGGGTTTATTACTACATCCACAGAGCGATCACCGCGGGGTTTATTACTACACCCACAGAGCGATCACCGCGGGGTTTATTACCACACCCACAGAGCGATCACCGAGGGGTTTATTACTACCCCCACCGAGCGATCCCCGCGGGGTTTATTACTACACCCACAGAGCGATCACCGCGGGGTTTATTACTACACCCACAGAGCGATCACCGCGTGGTTTATTACCGCACCCACCGAGCGATCACCGCGGGGTTTATTACCACACCCACAGAGCGATCACCGCGGGGTTTATTACTACACCCACAGAGCGATCACCGCGGGGTTTATTACCACACCCACAGAGCGATCACCGCGGGGTTTATTACCACACCCACAGAGCGATCACCGCGGGGTTTATTACCACACCCACAGAGCGATCACCGCGGGGTTTATTACCACACCCACAGAGCGATCACCGCGGGGTTTATTACCACACCCACAGAGCGATCACCGCGGGTTTTATTTCCACACCCACAGAGCGATCACCGCGGGGTTTATTACTACACCCACAGAGCGATCCCCGCGGGGTTTATTACTACACCCACAGAGCGATCACCGCGGGGTTTATTACCACACCCACAGAGCGATCACCGCGGGGTTTATTACTACACCCACAGAGCGATCACCGCGGGGTTTATTACTACACCCACAGAGCGATCACCGCGGGGTTTATTACTACACCCACAGAGCAATCACCGCGGGGTTTATTACTACACCCACAGAGCGATCACCGCGGGGTTTATTACCACACCCACAGAGCGATCACCGCGGGGTTTATTACCGCACCCACAGAGCGATCACCGCGGGGTTTATTACCACACCCTCAGAGCGATCACCGCGGGGTTTATACCACACCCACAGAGCGATCACCGCGGGGTTTATTACCACACACACAGAGCGATCACCGCGGGGTTTATTACTACACCCACAGAGCGATCACTGCGGGGTTTATTACTACACCCACCGAGCGATCCCCGCGGGGTTTATTACTACACCCACAGAGCGATCACCGCGGGGTTTATTACTACACCCACAGAGCAATCACCGCGGGGTTTATTACCGCACCCACCGAGCGATCACCGCGGGGTTTATTACCACACCCACAGAGCGATCACCGCGGGGTTTATTACTACACCCACAGAGCGATCACCGCGGGGTTTATTACTACACCCACAGAGCGATCACCGCGGGGTTTATTACTACACCCACAGAGCAATCACCGCGGGGTTTATTACCGCACCCACAGAGCGATCACCGCGGGGTTTATTACTACACCCACAGAGCGATCACCGCGGGGTTTATTACTACATCCACAGAGCGATCACCGCGGGGTTTATTACTACACCCACAGAGCGATCACCGCGGGGTTTATTACCACACCCACAGAGCGATCACCGCGGGGTTTATTACTACACCCACAGAGCGATCACCGCGGGGTTTATTACTACACCCACAGAGCGATCACCGCGGGGTTTATTACTACACCCACAGAGCGATCCCCGCGGGGTTTATTACTACACCCACAGAGCGATCACCGCGGGGTTTATTACTTCATCCACAGAGCGATCACCGCGGGGTTTATTACTACACCCACAGAGCGATCACCGCGGGGTTTATTACTACACCCACAGAACGATCACCGCGGGGTTTATTACTACACCCACAGAGCGATCACCGCGGGGTTTATTACTACACCCACAGAACGATCACCGCGGGGTTTATTACTACACCCACAGAGCGATCACCGCGGGGTTTATTACCGCACCCACCGAGCGATCACCGCGGGGTTTATTACCACACCCACAGAGCGATCACCGCGGGGTTTATTACTACACCCACAGAGCGATCACCGCGGGGTTTATTACTACACCCACAGAGCGATCACCGCGGGGTTTATTACCGCACCCACAGAGCGATCCCCGCGGGGTTTATTACTACACCCACAGAGCGATCACCGCGGTATTTATTACTACATCCACAGAGCGATCACCGCGGGGTTTATTACCGCACCCACAGAGCGTTCACCGCGGGGTTTATTACTACACCCACCGAGCGATCACCGCGGGGTTTATTACTACACCCACAGAGCGATCCCCGCGGGGTTTATTACCACACCCACAGAGCGATCACCGCGGGGTTTATTACTACACCCACAGAACGATCACCGCCGGGTTTATTAATACACCCACAGAGCGATCACCGCGGGGTTTATTACCACACCCACAGAGCGATCACCGCGGGGTTTATTACTACACCCACAGAGCGATCACCGCGGGGTTTATTACCACACCCACAGAGCGAACACCGCGGGGTTTATTACTACACCCACAGAGCGATCACCGCGGGGTTTATTACCGCACCCACAGAGCGATCACCGCGGGGTTTATTACCACACCCACAGAGCGATCACCGCGGGGTTTATTACTACATCCACAGAGCGATCACCGCGGGGTTTATTACTACACCCACAGAGCGATCACCGCGGGGTTTATTACTACACCCACCGAGCGATCCCCGCGGGGTTTATTACTACACCCACAGAGCGATCACCGCGGGGATTATTACTACACCCACAGAGCGATCACCGCGGGGTTTATTACTACACCCACAGAGCGATCACCGCGGGGTTTATTACTACACCCACAGAGTGATCACAGCGGGGTTTATTACCACACCCACAGAGCGATCATCGCGGGGTTTATTACTACACCCACAGAGCGATCACCGCGGTGTTTATTACTACATCCACAGAGCGATCACCGCGGGGTTTATTACCGCACCCACAGAGCGATCACCGCGGGGTTTATTACTACACCCACCGAGCGATCACCGCGGGGTTTATTACTACACCCACAGAGCGATCCCCGCGGGGTTTATTACCACACCCACAGAGCGATCACCGCGGGGTTTATTACTACACCCACAGAGCGATCACCGCCGGGTTTATTAATACACCCACAGAGCGATCACCGCGGGGTTTATTACCACACCCACAGAGCGATCACCGCGGGGTTTATTACTACACCCACAGAGCGATCACCGCGGGGTTTATTACCACACCCACAGAGTGATCACCGCGGGGTTTATTACTACACCCACAGAGCGATCACCGCGGGGTTTATTACCGCACCCACAGAGCGATCACCGCGGGGTTTATTACCGCACCCACAGGGCGATCACCGCGGGGTTTATTACCACACCCACAGAGCGATCACCGCGGGGTTTATTACCACACCCACAGAGCGATCACCGTGGGGTTTATTACTACACCCACAGAGCGATCACCGCGGGGTTTATTACCACACCCACAGAGCGATCACCGCGGGGTTTATTACTACACCCACAGAGCGATCACCGCGGGGTTTATTACTACACCCACAGAGCGATACCCGTGGGGTTTATTACCACACCCACAGAGCGATCCCCGCGGGGTTTATTACCACACCCACAGAGAGATCACCGCGGGGTTTATTACCACACCCACAGAGCGATCACCGCGGGGTTTATTACCACACCCACAGAGCGATCACCGCGGGGCTTATTACTACATCCACAGAGCGATCACCGCGGGGTTTATTACTACACCCACAGAGCGATCACCGCGGGGTTTATTATCGCACCCACAGAGCGATCACCGCGGGGTTTATTACCACACCCACAGAGCGATCACCGCGGGGTTTATTACCACACCCACAGAGCGATCACCGCGGCGTTTATTACTACACCCACAGAGCGATCACCGCGGGGTTTATTACCACACCCACAGAGCGATCACCGAGAGGTTTATTACTACACCCACCGAGAGATCCCCGCGGGGTTTATTACTACACCCACAGAGCGATCACCGCGGGGTTTATTACTACACCCACAGAGCGATCACCGCGGGGTTTATTACCACACCCACAGAGCGATCACCGCGGGGTTTATTACCACACCCACAGAGCGATCACCGAGGGGTTTATTACTACATCCACAGAGCGATCACCGCGGGGTTTATTACTACACCCACAGAGCGATCACCGCGGGGTTTATTACCGCACCCACAGAGCGATCACCGCGGGGTTTATTACTACACCCACAGAGCGATCACCGCGGGGTTTATTACCACACCCACAGAGCGATCACCGCGGGGTTTATTACTACATCCACAGAGCGATCACCGCGGGGTTTATTACTACACCCACAGAGCGATCACCGCGGGGTTTATTACCACACCCACAGAGCGATCACCGAGGGGTTTATTACTACACCCATCGAGCGATCCCCGCGGGGTTTATTACTACACCCACAGAGCGATCACCGCGGGGTTTATTACTACACCCACAGAGCGATCACCGCGGGGTTTATTACCGCACCCACCGAGCGATCACCGCGGGGTTTATTACCACACCCACAGAGCGATCACCGCGGGGTTTATTACGACACCCACAGAGCGATCACCGCGGGGTTTATTACCACACCCACAGAGCGATCACCGCGGGGTTTATTACCACACCCACAGAGCGATCACCGCGGGGTTTATTACCACACCCACAGAGCGATCACCGCGGGGTTTATTACCACACCCACAGAGCGATCACCGCGGGGTTTATTACCACACCCACAGAGCGATCACCGCGGGTTTTATTTCCACACCCACAGAGCGATCACCGCGGGGTTTATTACTACACCCACAGAGCGATCCCCGCGGGGTTTATTACTACACCCACAGAGCGATCACCGCGGGGTTTATTACCACACCCACAGAGCGATCACCGCGGGGTTTATTACTACACCCACAGAGCGATCACCGCGGGGTTTATTACTACACCCACAGAGCGATCACCGCGAGGTTTATTACTACACCCACAGAGCAATCACCGCGGGGTTTATTACTACACCCACAGAGCGATCACCGCGGGGTTTATTACCACACCCACAGAGCGATCACCGCGGGGTTTATTACCGCACCCACAGAGCGATCACCGCGGGGTTTATTACCACATCCTCAGAGCGATCACCGCGGGGTTTATACCACACCCACAGAGCGATCACCGCGGGGTTTATTACCACACACACAGAGCGATCACCGCGGGGTTTATTACTACACCCACAGAGCGATCACTGCGGGGTTTATTACTACACCCACCGAGCGATCCCCGCGGGGTTTATTATTACACCCACAGAGCGATCACCGCGGGGTTTATTACTACACCCACAGAGCAATCACCGCGGGGTTTATTACTGCACCCACCGAGCGATCACCGCGGGGTTTATTACCACACCCACAGAGCGATCACCGCGGGGTTTATTACTACACCCACAGAGCGATCACCGCGGGGTTTATTACTACACCCACAGAGCGATCACCGCGGGGTTTATTACTACACCCACAGAGCAATCACCGCGGGGTTTATTACCGCACCCACAGAGCGATCACCGCGGGGTTTATTACTACACCCACAGAGCGATCACCGCGGGGTTTATTACTACATCCACAGAGCGATCACCGCGGGGTTTATTACTACACCCACAGAGCGATCACCGCGGGGTTTATTACCACACCCACAGAGCGATCACCGCGGGGTTTATTACTACACCCACAGAGCGATCACCGCGGGGTTTATTACTACACCCACAGAGCGATCACCGCGGGGTTTATTACTACACCCACAGAGCGATCCCCGCGGGGTTTATTACTACACCCACAGAGCGATCACCGCGGGGTTTATTACTTCATCCACAGAGCGATCACCGCGTGGTTTATTACTACACACACAGAGCGATCACCGCGGGGTTTATTACTACACCCACAGAACGATCACCGCGGGGTTTATTACTACACCCACAGAGCGATCACCGCGGGGTTTATTACTACACCCACAGAACGATCACCGCGGGGTTTATTACTACACCCACAGAGCGATCACCGCGGGGTTTATTACCGCACCCACCGAGCGATCACCGCGGGGTTTATTACCACACCCACAGAGCGATCACCGCGGGGTTTATTACTACACCCACAGAGCGATCACCGCGGGGTTTATTACTACACCCACAGAGCGATCACCGCGGGGTTTATTACCGCACCCACAGAGCGATCCCCGCGGGGTTTATTACTACACCCACAGAGCGATCACCGCGGTGTTTATTACTACATCCACAGAGCGATCACCGCGGGGTTTATTACCGCACCCACAGAGCGATCACCGCGGGGTTTATTACTACACCCACCGAGCGATCACCGCGGGGTTTATTACTACACCCACAGAGCGATCCCCGCGGGGTTTATTACCACACCCACAGAGCGATCACCGCGGGGTTTATTACTACACCCACAGAACGGTCACCGCCGGGTTTATTAATACACCCACAGAGCGATCACCGCGGGGTTTATTACTACACCCACCGAGCGATCCCCGCGGGGTTTATTACTACACCCACAGAGCGATCACCGCGGGGATTATTACTACACCCACAGAGCGATCACCGCGGGGTTTATTACTACACCCACAGAGCGATCACCGCGGGGTTTATTACTACACCCACAGAGTGATCACAGCGGGGTTTATTACCACACCCACAGAGCGATCATCGCGGGGTTTATTACTACACCCACAGAGCGATCACCGCGGTGTTTATTACTACATCCACAGAGCGATCACCGCGGGGTTTATTACCGCACCCACAGAGCGATCACCGCGGGGTTTATTACTACACCCACCGAGCGATCACCGCGGGGTTTATTACTACACCCACAGAGCGATCCCCGCGGGGTTTATTACCACACCCACAGAGCGATCACCGCGGGGTTTATTACTACACCCACAGAGCGATCACCGCCGGGTTTATTAATACACCCACAGAGCGATCACCGCGGGGTTTATTACCACACCCACAGAGCGATCACCGCGGGGTTTATTACTACACCCACAGAGCGATCACCGCGGGGTTTATTACCACACCCACAGAGCGATCACCGCGGGGTTTATTACTACACCCACAGAGCGATCACCGCGGGGTTTATTACCGCACCCACAGAGCGATCACCGCGGGGTTTATTACCACACCCACAGAGCGATCACCGCGGGGTTTATTACTACATCCACAGAGCGATCACCGCGGGGTTTATTACTACACCCACAGAGCGATCACCGCGGGGTTTATGACTACACCCACCGAGCGATCCCCGCGGGGTTTATTACTACACCCACAGAGCGATCACCGCGGGGATTATTACTACACCCACAGAGCGATCACCGCGGGGTTTATTACTACACCCACAGAGCGATCACCGCGGGGTTTATTACTACACCCACAGAGTGATCACCGCGGGGTTTATTACCACACCCACAGAGCGATCATCGCGGGGTTTATTACCGCACCCACAGAGCGATCACCGCGGGGTTTATTACCGCACGCACAGAGCGATCACCGCGGGGTTTATTACCACACCCACAGAGCGATCCCCGCGGGGTTTATTACTACACCCACAGAGCGATCACCGCGGGGTTTATTACTACACCCACAGAGCGATCACCGCGGGGTTTATTACTACACCCACAGAGCGAACACCGCGGGGTTTATTACCGCACCCACCGAGCGATCACCGCGGGGTTTATTACTACACCCACAGAGCGATCACCGCGGGGTTTTTTACTACACCCACAGAGCGATCACCGCGGGGTTTATTACCACACCCACAGAGCGATCACCGCGGGGTTTATTACCACACCCACAGAGCGATCACCGCGTGGTTTATTACCACACCCACAGAGCGATCACCGCGGGGTTTATTACTACACCCACAGAGCGATCACCGCGGGGTTTATTACTACACCCACAGAGCGATCACCGCGGGGTTTTTTACCACACCCACAGAGCGATCACCGCGGGGTTTATTACTACACCCACAGAGCGATCACCGCGGGGTTTATTACTACACCCACAGAGCGATCACCGCGGGGTTTATTACCACACCCACAGAGCGATCACCGCGGGGTTTATTACCACACCCACAGAGCGAGCAACGCGGGGTTTATTACCGCACCCACAGAGCGATCACCGCGGGGTTTATTACCACACCCACAGAGCGATCACCGTGGGGTTTATTACCGCACCCACAGAGCGATCACCGCGGGGTTTATTACTACACCCACAGAGCGATCACCGCGGGGTTTATTACTACACCCACAGAGCGATCACCGTGGGGTTTATTACCACACCCACAGAGCGATCACCGCGGGGTTTATTACTACACCCATAGAGCGATCACCGCGGGGTTTATTACTACACCCACAGAGCAATCACCGCGGGGTTTATAACTACACCCACAGAGCGATCACCGCGGGGTTTATTACTACACCCACAGAGCGATCACCGCGGGGTTTATTACCGCACGCACAGAGCGATCACCGCGGGGTTTATTACGACACCCACAGAGCGATCACCGAGGGGTTTATTACCGCACCCACCGAGCGATCGCCGCGGGGTTTATTATCACACCAACAGAGCGATCACCGCGGGGTTTATTACCACACCCACAGAGCGATCACCGCGGGGTTTATTACTACACCCACAGAACGATCACCGCGGGGTTTATTACCGCACCCACAGAGCGATCACCGCGGGGTTTATTACCGCACCCACCGAGCGATCACCGCGGGGTTTATTACCGCACCCACAGAGTGATCACCGCGGGGTTTATTACTACACCCACAGAGCGATCACCGCGGGGTTTATTACCACACCCACAGAGCGATCACCGAGGGGTTTATTACCACACCCACAGAGCGATCCCCGCGGGGTTTATTACCGCACCCACAGAGCGATCACCGCGGGGTTTATTACCACACCCACAGAGCGATCACCGCGGGGTTTATTACTACACCCACAGAGCGATCACCGCGGGGTTTATTACCGCACCCACAGAGCGATCACCGCGGGGTTTATTACTACACCCACAGAGCGATCACCGCGGGGTTTATTACCACACCCACAGAGCGATCACCGCGGGGTTTATTACTACACCCACAGAGCGATCACCGCGGGGTTTATTACTACACCCACAGAGCGATCACCGCGGGGTTTATTACCACACCCACAGAGCGATCACCACGGGGTTTATTACCGCACCCACAGAGCGATCACCGCGGGGTTTATTACCACACCCACAGAGCGATCACCGCGGGGTTTATTACCACACCCACAGAGCGATCACCGAGGGGTTTATTACCACACCCACAGAGCGATCACCGCGGGGTTTATTACCACACCCACAGAGCGATCACCACGGGGTTTATTACCACACCCACAGAGCGATCACCGCGGGGTTTATTACTACACCCACAGAGCGATCACCGCGGGGTTTATTACCACACCCACAGAGCGATCACCACGGGGTTTATTACCACTCCCACAGAGCGATCACCGCGGGGTTTATTACCGCACCCACAGAGCGATCACCGCGGGGTTTATTACCACACCCACAGAGCGATCACCGCGGGGTTTATTACTACACCCACAGAGCGATCACCGCGGGGTTTATTACTACACCCACAGAGCGATCACCGCGGGGTTTATTACTACACCCACAGAGCGATCACCGCGGGGTTTATTACCGCACCCACAGAGCGATCACCGCGGGGTTTATTACCACACCCACAGAGCGATCACCGCGGGGTTTATTACTGCACACACAGAGCGATCACCGCGGGGTTTATTACTACACCCACAGAGCGATCACCGCCGCGTTTATTACCACACCCACAGAGCGATCACCGCGGGGTTTATTACTGCACCCACAGAGCGATCACCGCGGGGTTTATTACTACACCCACAGAGCGATCACCGCCGGGTTTATTACCACACCCACAGAGCGATCACCGCGGGGTTTATTACTACACCCACAGAGCGATCACCGCGGGGTTTATTACTACGCCCACAGAGCGATCACCGCGGGGTTTATTACTACACCCACAGAGCGATCACCGCGGGGTTTATTACCGCACCCACAGAGCGATCACCGAGGGGTTTATTACCACACCCACAGAGCGATCACCGCGGGGTTTATTACTACACCCACAGAGCGATCACCGCGGGGTTTATTACTACACCCACAGAGCGATCACCGCGGGGTTTATTACTACACCCACAGAGCGATCACCGCGGGGTTTATTACTACACCCACAGAGCGATACCCGCGGGGTTTATTACCACACCCACAGAGCGATCACCGTGGGGTTTATTACCACACCCACAGAGCGATCACCGCGGGGTTTATTACCACACCCACAGAGCGATCACCGCGGGGTTTATTACCACACCCACAGAGCGATCACCGCGGGGTTTATTACTACATCCACAGAGCGATCACCGCGGGGTTTATTACTACACCCACAGAGCGATCACCGCGGGGTTTATTATCGCACCCACAGAGCGATCACCGCGGGGTTTATTACCACACCCACAGAGCGATCACCGCGGGGTTTATTACCACACCCACAGAGCGATCACCGCGGGGTTTATTACCGCACCCACAGAGCGATCACCGCGGGGTTTATTACAACATCCACAGAGCGATCCCCGCGGGGTTTATTACTACACCCACAGAGCGATCACGGCGGGGTTTATTACAACACCCACAGAGCGATCACCGCGGGGTTTATTACTACACCCACAGAGCGATCACCGCGGGGTTTATTACCACACCCACAGAGCGATCACCGAGGGGTTTATTACTACACCCACCGAGCGATCCCCGCGGGGTTTATTACTACACCCACAGAGTGATCACCGCGGGGTTTATTACTACACCCACAGAGCGATCACCGCGGGGTTTAATACCGCACCCACAGAGCGATCACCGCGGGGTTTATTACTACACCCACAGAGCGATCACCGCGGGGTTTATTACCACACCCACAGAGCGATCACCGAGGGGTTTATTACTACATCCACAGAGCGATCACTGCGGGGTTTATTACTAGACCCACAGAGCGATCACCGCGGGGTTTATTACCGCACCCAAAGAGCGATCACCGCGGGGTTTATTACTACACCTACAGAGCGATCACCGAGGGGTTTATTACTACACCCACAGAGCGATCACCGCGGGGTTTATTACCACACCCACAGAGCGATCACCGCGGGGTTTATTACCACACCCACAGAGCGATCACCGCGGGGTTTATTGCTGCACCCACAGAGCGATCACCGCGGGGTTTATTACCACACCCACAGAGCGATCACCACGGGGTTTATTACCACACCCACAGAGCGATCACCGCGGGGTTTATTACTACACCCACAGAGCGATCACCGCGGGGTTTATTACCACACCCACAGAGCGATCACCACGGGGTTTATTACCACACCCACAGAGCGATCACCGCGGGGTTTATTACCGCACCCACAGAGCGATCACCGCGGGGTTTATTACCACACCCACAGAGCGATCACCGCGGGGTTTATTACTACACCCACAGAGCGATCACCGCGGGGTTTATTACTACACCCACAGAGCGATCACCGCGGGGTTTATTACTACACCCACAGAGCGATCACCGCGGGGTTTATTACCGCACCCACAGAGCGATCACCGCGGGGTTTATTACCACACCCACAGAGCGATCACCGCGGGGTTTATTACTGCACCCACAGAGCGATCACCGCGGGGTTTATTACTACACCCACAGAGCGATCACCGCCGGGTTTATTACCACACCCACAGAGCGATCACCGCGGGGTTTATTACTGCACCCACAGAGCGATCACCGCGGGGTTTATTACTACACCCACAGAGCGATCACCGCCGGGTTTATTACCACACCCACAGAGCGATCACCGCGGGGTTTATTACTACACCCACAGAGCGATCACCGCGGGGTTTATTACTACGCCCACAGAGCGATCACCGCGGGGTTTATTACTACACCCACAGAGCGATCACCGCGGGGTTTATTACCGCACCCACAGAGCGATCACCGAGGGGTTTATTACCACACCCACAGAGCGATCACCGCGGGGTTTATTACTACACCCACAGAGCGATCACCGCGGGGTTTATTACTACACCCACAGAGCGATCACCGCGGGGTTTATTACTACACCCACAGAGCGATCACCGCGGGGTTTATTACTACACCCACAGAGCGATACCCGCGGGGTTTATTACCACACCCACAGAGCGATCACCGTGGGGTTTATTACCACACCCACAGAGCGATCACCGCGGGGTTTATTACCACACCCACAGAGCGATCACCGCGGGGTTTATTACCACACCCACAGAGCGATCACCGCGGGGTTTATTACTACATCCACAGAGCGATCACCGCGGGGTTTATTACTACACCCACAGAGCGATCACCGCGGGGTTTATTATCGCACCCACAGAGCGATCACCGCGGGGTTTATTACCACACCCACAGAGCGATCCCCGCGGGGTTTATTACCACACCCACAGAGTGATCACCGCGGGGTTTATTACCGCACCCACAGAGCGATCACCGCGGGGTTTATTACAACATCCACAGAGCGATCACCGCGGGGTTTATTACTACACCCACAGAGCGATCACCGCGGGGTTTATTACCACACCCACAGAGCGATCACCGAGGGGTTTATTACTACACCCACCGAGCGATCCCCGCGGGGTTTATTACTACACCCACAGAGTGATCACCGCGGGGTTTATTATCGCACCCACAGAGCGATCACCGAGGGGTTTATTACTACACCCACCGAGCGATCCCCGCGGGGTTTATTACTACACCCACAGAGCGATCACCGCGGGGTTTAATACCGCACCCACAGAGCGATCACCGCGGGGTTTATTACTACACCCACAGAGCGATCACCGCGGGGTTTATTACCACACCCACAGAGCGATCACCGAGGGGTTTATTACTACATCCACAGAGCGATCACTGCGGGGTTTATTACTAGACCCACAGAGCGATCACCGCGGGGTTTATTACCGCACCCAAAGAGCGATCACCGCGGGGTTTATTACTACACCTACAGAGCGATCACCGCGGGGTTTATTACTACACCCACAGAGCGATCACCGCGGGGTTTATTACCACACCCACAGAGCGATCACCGCGGGGTTTATTACCACACCCACAGAGCGATCACCGCGGGGTTTATTGCTGCACCCACAGAGCGATCACCGCGGGGTTTATTACTACATCCACAGAGCGATCACCGCGGGGTTTATTACTACACCCACAGAGCGATCACCGCGGGGTTGATTACCACACCCACAGAGCGATCACCGAGGGGTTTATTACTACACCCACCGAGCGATCCCCGCGGGGTTTCTTCCTACACCCACAGAGCGATCACCGCGGGGTTTATTACTTCACCCACAGAGCGATCACCGCGGGGTTTATTACTTCACCCACAGAGCGATCACCGCGGGGTTTATTACCACACCCACAGAGCGATCACCGCGGGGTTTATTACCGCACCCACAGAGCGATCACCGCGGGGTTTATTACCACACCCACAGAGCGATCACCACGGGCTTTATTACCACACCCACAGAGCGATCACCGCGGGGTTTATTACCACACCCACAGAGCGATCACCGCGGGGTTTATTACTACACCCACAAAGCGATCACTGCGGGGTTTATTACTACACCCACCGAGCGATCCCCGCGGGGCTTATTACTACACCCACAGAGCGATCACCGCGGGGTTTATTACTACACCCACAGAGCGATCACCGCGGGGTTTATTACCGCTTCCACCGAGCGATCACCGCGGGGTTTATTACCACACCCACAGAGCGATCACCGCGGGGTTTATTACTACACCCACAGAGCGATCACCGCGGGGTTTATTACTACACCCACAGAGCGATCACCGCGGGGTTTATTACTACACCCACAGAGCAATCACCGCGGGGTTTATTACCGCGCCCACAGAGCGATCACCGCGGGGTTTATTACTACACCCACAGAGCGATCACCGCGGGGTTTATTACTACATCCACAGAGCGATCACCGCGGGGTTTATTACTACACCCACAGAGCGATCACCGCAGGGTTTATTACCACACCCACAGAGCGATCACCGCGGGGTTTATTACTACACCCACAGAGCGATCACCGCGGGGTTTATTACTACACCCACAGAGCGATCACCGCGGGGTTTATTACTACACCCACAGAGCGATCCCTGCGGGGTTTATTACTACACCCACAGAGCGATCACCGCGGGGTTTATTACTACATCCACAGAGCGATCACCGCGGGGTTTATTACTACACCCACAGAGCGAACACCGCGGGGTTTATTACTACACCCACAGAACGATCACCGCGGGGTTTATTACTACATCCACAGAGCGATCACCGCGGGGTTTATTACTACACCCACAGAGCGATCACCGCGGGGTTTATTACTACACCCACAGAGCGATCCCCGCGGGGTTTATTACTACACCCACAGAGCGATCACCGCGGGGTTTATTACTACACCCACAGAGCGATCACCGCGGGGTTTATTACCGCACCCACCGAGCGATCACCGCGGGGTTTATTACCACACCCACAGAGCGATCACCGCGGGGTTTATTACTACACCCACAGAGCGATCACCGCGGGGTTTATTACCGCACCCACAGAGCGATCACCGCGGGGTTTATTACCACACCCACAGAGCGATCACCGCGGGGTTTATTACTGCACCCACAGAGCGATCACCGCGGGGTTTATTACTACACCCACAGAGCGATCACCGCCGGGTTTATTACCACACCCACAGAGCGATCACCGCGGGGTTTATTACTGCACCCACAGAGCGATCACCGCGGGGTTTATTACTACACCCACAGAGCGATCACCGCCGGGTTTATTACCACACCCACAGAGCGATCACCGCGGGGTTTATTACTACACCCACAGAGCGATCACCGCGGGGTTTATTACTACGCCCACAGAGCGATCACCGCGGGGTTTATTACTACACCCACAGAGCGATCACCGCGGGGTTTATTACCGCACCCACAGAGCGATCACCGAGGGGTTTATTACCACACCCACAGAGCGATCACCGCGGGGTTTATTACTACACCCACAGAGCGATCACCGCGGGGTTTATTACTACACCCACAGAGCGATCACCGCGGGGTTTATTACTACACCCACAGAGCGATCACCGCGGGGTTTATTACTACACCCACAGAGCGATACCCGCGGGGTTTATTACCGCACCCACAGAGCGATCACCGCGGGGTTTATTACAACATCCACAGAGCGATCACCGCGGGGTTTATTACTACACCCACAGAGCGATCACCGCGGGGTTTATTACCACACCCACAGAGCGATCACCGAGGGGTTTATTACTACACCCACCGAGCGATCCCCGCGGGGTTTATTACTACACCCACAGAGTGATCACCGCGGGGTTTATTACTACACCCACAGAGCGATCACCGCGGGGTTTAATACCGCACCCACAGAGCGATCACCGCGGGGTTTATTACTACACCCACAGAGCGATCACCGCGGGGTTTATTACCACACCCACAGAGCGATCACCGAGGGGTTTATTACTACATCCACAGAGCGATCACTGCGGGGTTTATTACTAGACCCACAGAGCGATCACCGCGGGGTTTATTACCGCACCCAAAGAGCGATCACCGCGGGGTTTATTACTACACCTACAGAGCGATACCCGCGGGGTTTATTACCACACCCACAGAGCGATCACCGTGGGGTTTATTACCACACCCACAGAGCGATCACCGCGGGGTTTATTACCACACCCACAGAGCGATCACCGCGGGGTTTATTACCACACCCACAGAGCGATCACCGCGGGGTTTATTACTACATCCACAGAGCGATCACCGCGGGGTTTATTACTACACCCACAGAGCGATCACCGCGGGGTTTATTATCGCACCCACAGAGCGATCACCGCGGGGTTTATTACCACACCCACAGAGCGATCACCGCGGGGTTTATTACCACACCCACAGAGCGATCACCGCGGGGTTTATTACCGCACCCACAGAGCGATCACCGCGGGGTTTATTACTACATCCACAGAGCGATCACCGCGGGGTTTATTACTACACCCACAGAGCGATCACCGCGGGGTTTATTACCACACCCACAGAGCGATCACCGAGGGGTTTATTACTACACCCACCGAGCGATCCCCGCGGGGTTTATTACTACACCCACAGAGTGATCACCGCGGGGTTTATTACTACACCCACAGAGCGATCACCGCGGGGTTTAATACCGCACCCACAGAGCGATCACCGCGGGGTTTATTACTACACCCACAGAGCGATCACCGCGGGGTTTATTACCACACCCACAGAGCGATCACCGAGGGGTTTATTACTACATCCACAGAGCGATCACTGCGGGGTTTATTACTACACCCACAGAGCGATCACCGCGGGGTTTATTACCGCACCCACAGAGCGATCACCGCGGGGTTTATTACTACACCCACAGAGCGATCACCGCGGGGTTTATTACCACACCCACAGAGCGATCACCGCGGGGTTTATTACCACACCCACAGAGCGATCACCGCGGGGTTTATTGCTGCACCCACAGAGCGATCACCGCGGGGTTTATTACTACATCCACAGAGCGATCACCGCGGGGTTTATTACTACACCCACAGAGCGATCACCGCGGGGTTGATTACCACACCCACAGAGCGATCACCGAGGGGTTTATTACTACACCCACCGAGCGATCCCCGCGGGGTTTCTTCCTACACCCACAGAGCGATCACCGCGGGGTTTATTACTTCACCCACAGAGCGATCACCGCGGGGTTTATTACTTCACCCACAGAGCGATCACCGCGGGGTTTATTACCACACCCACAGAGCGATCACCGCGGGGTTTATTACCGCACCCACAGAGCGATCACCGCGGGGTTTATTACCACACCCACAGAGCGATCACCGCGGGCTTTATTACCACACCCACAGAGCGATCACCGCGGGGTTTATTACCACACCCACAGAGCGATCACCGCGGGGTTTATTACTACACCCACAAAGCGATCACTGCGGGGTTTATTACTACACCCACCGAGCGATCCCCGCGGGGCTTATTACTACACCCACAGAGCGATCACCGCGGGGTTTATTACTACACCCACAGAGCGATCACCGCGGGGTTTATTACCGCTTCCACCGAGCGATCACCGCGGGGTTTATTACCACACCCACAGAGCGATCACCGCGGGGTTTATTACTACACCCACAGAGCGATCACCGCGGGGTTTATTACTACACCCACAGAGCGATCACCGCGGGGTTTATTACTACACCCACAGAGCAATCACCGCGGGGTTTATTACCGCGCCCACAGAGCGATCACCGCGGGGTTTATTACTACACCCACAGAGCGATCACCGCGGGGTTTATTACTACATCCACAGAGCGATCACCGCGGGGTTTATTACTACACCCACAGAGCGATCACCGCAGGGTTTATTACCACACCCACAGAGCGATCACCGCGGGGTTTATTACTACACCCACAGAGCGATCACCGCGGGGTTTATTACTACACCCACAGAGCGATCACCGCGGGGTTTATTACTACACCCACAGAGCGATCCCCGCGGGGTTTATTACTACACCCACAGAGCGATCACCGCGGGGTTTATTACTACATCCACAGAGCGATCACCGCGGGGTTTATTACTACACCCACAGAGCGATCACCGCGGGGTTTATTACTACACCCACAGAACGATCACCGCGGGGTTTATTACTACATCCACAGAGCGATCACCGCGGGGTTTATTACTACACCCACAGAGCGATCACCGCGGGGTTTATTACTACACCCACAGAGCGATCCCCGCGGGGTTTATTACTACACCCACAGAGCGATCACCGCGGGGTTTATTACTACACCCACAGAGCGATCACCGCGGGGTTTATTACCGCACCCACCGAGCGATCACCGCGGGGTTTATTACCACACCCACAGAGCGATCACCGCGGGGTTTATTACTACACCCACAGAGCGATCACCGCGGGGTTTATTACCACACCCACAGAGCGATCACCGCGGGGTTTATTACCACACCCACAGAGCGATCACCGCGGGGTTTATTGCTGCACCCACAGAGCGATCACCGCGGGGTTTATTACTACATCCACAGAGCGATCACCGAAGGGGTTTATTACTACACCCACAGAGCGATCACCGCGGGGTTGATTACCACACCCACAGAGCGATCACCGAGGGGTTTATTACTACACCCACCGAGCGATCCCCGCGGGGTTTCTTCCTACACCCACAGAGCGATCACCGCGGGGTTTATTACTTCACCCATAGAGCGATCACCGCGGGGTTTATTATTTCACCCACAGAGCGATCACCGCGGGGTTTATTACCACACCCACAGAGCGATCACCGCGGGGTTTATTACCGCACCCACAGAGCGATCACCGCGGGGTTTATTACCACACCCACAGAGCGATCACCGCGGGCTTTATTACCACACCCACAGAGCGATCACCGCGGGGTTTATTACCACACCCACAGAGCGATCACCGCGGGGTTTATTACTACACCCACAAAGCGATCACTGCGGGGTTTATTACTACACCCACCGAGCGATCCCCGCGGGGCTTATTACTACACCCACAGAGCGATCACCGCGGGGTTTATTACTACACCCACAGAGCGATCACCGCGGGGTTTATTACCGCTTCCACCGAGCGATCACCGCGGGGTTTATTACCACACCCACAGAGCGATCACCGCGGGGTTTATTACTACACCCACAGAGCGATCACCGCGGGGTTTATTACTACACCCACAGAGCGATCACCGCGGGGTTTATTACTACACCCACAGAGCAATCACCGCGGGGTTTATTACCGCGCCCACAGAGCGATCACCGCGGGGTTTATTACTACACCCACAGAGCGATCACCGCGGGGTTTATTACTACATCCACAGAGCGATCACCGCGGGGTTTATTACTACACCCACAGAGCGATCACCGCAGGGTTTATTACCACACCCACAGAGCGATCACCGCGGGGTTTATTACCACACCCACAGAGCGATCACCGCGGGGTTTATTACTACACCCACAGAGCGATCACCGCGGGGTTTATTACTACACCCACAGAGCGATCCCCGCGGGGTTTATTACTACACCCACAGAGCGATCACCGCGGGGTTTATTACTACATCCACAGAGCGATCACCGCGGGGTTTATTACCACACCCACAGAGCGATCACCGCGGGGTTTATTACTACACCCACAGAACGATCACCGCGGGGTTTATTACTACATCCACAGAGCGATCACCGCGGGGTTTATTACTACACCCACAGAGCGATCACCGCGGGGTTTATTACTACACCCACAGAGCGATCCCCGCGGGGTTTATTACTACACCCACAGAGCGATCACCGCGGGGTTTATTACTACACCCACAGAGCGATCACCGCGGGGTTTATTACCGCACCCACCGAGCGATCACCGCGGGGTTTATTACCACACCCACAGAGCGATCACCGCGGGGTTTATTACTACACCCACAGAGCGATCACCGCGGGGTTTATTACTACACCCACAGAGCGATCACCGCGGGGTTTATTACCGCACCCACAGAGCGATCCCCGCGGGGTTTATTACTACACCCACAGAGCGATCACCACGGGGTTTATTACCACACCCACAGAGCGATCACCGCGGGGTTTATTACTACACCCACAGAGCGATCACCGCGAGGTTTATTACTACACCCACCGAGCGATCCCCGCGGGGTTTATTACTACACCCACAGAACGATCACCGCGGGGTTTATTACTACACCCACAGAGCGATCACCGCAGGGTTTATTACTACACCCACAGAGCGATCACCGCGGGGTTTATTACCACACCCACAGAGCGATCACCGCGGGGTTTATTACTACACCCACAGAGCAATCCCCGCGGGGTTTATTACCACACCCACAGAGCGATCACCGCGGGGTTTATTACCACACCCACAGAGCGATCACCGCGGGGTTTATTACTGCACCCACAGAGCGATCACCGCGGGGTTTATTACTACACCCACAGAGCGATCACCGCAGGGTTTATTACTACACCCACAGAGCGATCACCGCGGGGTTTATTACCACACCCACAGAGCGATCACCGCGGGGTTTATTACTACACCCACAGAGCGATCACCGCGGGGTTTATTACCGCACCCACAGAGCGATCACCGCGGGGTTTATTACCACACCCACAGAGCGATCACCGCGGGGTTTATTACCACACCCACAGAGCGATCACCGCGGGGTTTATTACCACACCCACAGAGCGATCACTGCGGGGTTTATTACTACACCCACAGGGCGATCACCGCGGGGTTTATTACTACACCCACAGAGCGATCACCGCGGGGTTTATTACCACACCCACAGAGCGATCACCGCGGGGTTTATTACTACACCCACAGAGCGATCACCGCGGGGTTTATTACCACACCGACAGAGCGATCACCGCGGGGTTTATTACTACACCCACAGAGCGATCACCGCGGGGTTTATTACCACACCCACAGAGCGATCACCGCGGGGTTTATTACTACACCCACAGAGCGATCACCGCGGGGTTTATTATCGCACCCACAGAGCGATCACCGCGGGGTTTATTACCGCACCCACAGTGCGATCACCGCGGGGTTTATTACCACACCCACAGAGCGATCACCGCGGGGTTTATTACTACACCCACAGAGCGATCACCGCGGGGTTTATTACCACACCCACAGAGCGATCACCGCGGGGTTTATTACTACATCCACAGAGCGATCACCGCGGGGTTTATTACTACACCCACAGAGCGATCACCGCGGGGTTTATTACTACACCCACAGAGCGATCACCGCTGGGTTTATTACCGCACCCACAGAGCGATCACCGCGGGGTTTATTACTACACCCACAGAGCGATCACCGCGGGGTTTATTACCACACCCACAGAGCGATCACCGCGGGGTTTATTACTACACCCACAGGGCGATCACCGCGGGGTTTATTACTACACCCACAGAGCGATCACCGCGGGGTTTATTACCGCACCCACAGAGCGATCACCGCGGGGTTTATTACCACACCGACAGAGCGATCACCGCGGGGTTTATTACCGCACCCACAGAGCGATCACCGCGGGGTTTATTACTACACCCACAGAGCGATCACCGCGGGGTTTATTACCGCACCCACAGAGCGATCACCGCGGGGTTTATTACTACACCCACAGAGCGATCACCACGGGGTTTATTACCACACCCACAGAGCGATCCCCGCGGGGTTTATTACCACACCCACAGAGCGATCACCGCGGGGTTTATTACCGCACCCACCGAGCGATCACCGCGGGATTTATTACCACACCCACCGAGCGATCACCGCGGGGTTTATTACTACACCCACAGAGCGATCACCGCGGGGTTTATTACCGCACCCACCGAGCGATCACCGCGGGGTTTATTACTGCACCCACAGAGCGATCACCGAGGGGTTTATTACCACACCCACAGAGCGATCACCGCGGGGTTTATTACTACACCCACAGAGCGATCACTGCGGGGTTTATTACCGCACCCACCGAGCGGTCACCGCGGGGTTTATTACCACACCCACAGAGCGATCACCGCGGGGTTTATTACCACACCCACAGAGCGATCACCGCGGTGTTTATTACCACACCCACAGAGCGATCACCGCGGGGTTTATTACCGCACCCACAGAGCGATCACCGCGGGGTTTATTACTGCACCCACAGAGCGATCACCGCAGGGTTTATTACCGCACCCACAGAGCAAATCACCGCGGGGTTTATTACCGCACCCACAGAGCGATCACCGCGGGGTTTATTACTACACCCACAGAGCGATCACCGCGGGGTTTATTACTACATCCACAGAGCGATCACCGCGGGGTTTATTACCGCACCCACCGAGCGATCACCGCGGAGTTTATTACTTCACCCAAAGAGCGATCACCGCGGGGTTTATTACTACACCCACAGAGCGATCACTGCGGGGTTTATTACTACACCCACAGAGCGATCACCGCGGGGTTTATTACCGCACCCACAGAGCGATCACCGCGGGGTTTATTACCACACCCACAGAGCGATCACCGCGGGGTTTATTACCACACCCACAGAGCGATCACCGCGGGGTTTATTACCACACCCACAGAGCGATCACCGCGGGGTTTATTACCACACCCACAGAGCAATCACTGCGGGGTTTATTACTACACCCACAGAGCGATCACCGCGGGGTTTATTACTACACCCACAGAGCGATCACCGCGGGGTTTATTACTACACCCACAGAGCGATCACCGCGGGGTTTATTACAACACCCACAGAGAGATCACCGCGGGGTTTATTACTACACCCACAGAGCGATCACCGCGGGGTTTATTACTGCACCCACAGAGCGATCACCGCGGGGTTTATTACTGCACCCACAGAGCGATCACCGCGGGGTTTATTACTACACCCACAGAGCGATCACCGCAGGGTTTATTACTACACCCACAGAGCGATCACCGCGGGGTTTATTATCACACCCACAGAGCGATCACCGCGGGCTTTATTACTACACCCACAGAGCGATCACCGCGGAGTTTATTACTACACCCACAGAGCGATCACCGCGGGGTTTATTACAACACCCACAGAGAGATCACCGCGGGGTTTATTACTACACCCACAGAGCGATCACCGCGGGGTTTATTACCACACCCACAGAGCGATCCCCGCGGGGTTTATTACCACACCCACAGAGCGATCCCCGCGGGGTTTATTACTACACCCACAGAGCGATCCCCGCGGGGTTTATTACCACACCCACAGAGCGATCACCGCGGGGTTTATTACCACACCGACAGAGCGATCCCCGCGGGGTTTATTACCACACCCACAGAGCGTTCACCGCGGGGTTTATTACCACACCCACAGAGCGATCACCGCGGGGTTTATTACTGCACCCACAGAACGATCACCGCGGGGTTTATTACTACACCCACAGAGCGATCACCGCAGGGTTTATTACTACACCCACAGAGCGATCACCGCGGGGTTTATTACCACACCCACAGAGCGATCACCGCGGGGTTTATTACTACACCCACAGAGCGATCACCGCGGGGTTTATTACCGCACCCACAGAGCGATCACCGCGGGGTTTATTACCACACCCACAGAGCGATCACCGCGGGGTTTATTACCACACCCACAGAGCGATCACCGCGGGGTTTATTACCACACCCACAGAGCGATCACTGCGGGGTTTATTACTACACCCACAGGGCGATCACCGCGGGGTTTATTACTACACCCACAGAGCGATCACCGCGGGGTTTATTACTACACCCACAGAGCGATCACCGCGGGGTTTATTACAACACCCACAGAGAGATCACCGCGGGGTTTATTACTGCACCAACAGAGCGATCAGCGCGGGGTTTATTACTACACCCACAGAGCGATCACCGCGGGGTTTATTACTGCACCCACAGAGCGATCACCGCGGGGTTTATTACCACACCCACAGAGCGATCACCGCGGGGTTTATTACCACACCCACAGAGCGATCACCGCGGGGTTTATTACTACACCCACAGAGCGATCACCGCGGGGTTTATTACCACACCGACAGAGCGATCACCGCGGGGTTTATTACTACACCCACAGAGCGATCACCGCGGGGTTTATTACCACACCCACAGAGCGATCACCGCGGGGTTTATTACTACACCCACAGAGCGATCACCGCGGGGTTTATTATCGCACCCACAGAGCGATCACCGCGGGGTTTATTACAACACCCACAGAGCGATCACCGCGGGGTTTATTACCACACCCACAGAGCGATCACCGCGGGGTTTATTACTACACCCACAGAGCGATCACCGCGGGGTTTATTACCACACCCACAGAGCGATCACCGCGGGGTTTATTACTACATCCACAGAGCGATCACCGCGGGGTTTATTACTACACCCACAGAGCGATCACCGCGGGGTTTATTACTACACCCACAGAGCGATCACCGCTGGGTTTATTACCGCACCCACAGAGCGATCACCGCGGGGTTTATTACTACACCCACAGAGCGATCACCGCGGGGTTTATTACCACACCCACAGAGCGATCACCGCGGGGTTTATTACTACACCCACAGAGCGATCACCGCGGGGTTTATTACCGCACCCACAGAGCGATCACCGCGGGGTTTATTACTACACCCACAGAGCGATCACCGCGGGGTTTATTACCGCACCCACAGAGCGATCACCGCGGGGTTTATTACCGCACCCACAGAGCGATCACCGCGGGGTTTATTACCGCACACACCGAGCGATCACCGCGGGGTTTATTACTACACCCACAGAGCGATCACCGCGGGGTTTATTACTACACCCACAGAGCGATCACCACGGGGTTTATTACCACACCCACAGAGCGATCCCCGCGGGGTTTATTACCACACCGACAGAGCGATCACCGCGGGGTTTATTACCGCACCCACCGAGCGATCACCGCGGGATTTATTACCACACCCACCGAGCGATCACCGCGGGGTTTATTACTACACCCACAGAGCGATCACTGCGGGGTTTATTACCGCACCCACCGAGCGATCACCGCGGGATTTATTACCACACCCACAGAGCGATCACCGCGGGGTTTATTACCACACCCACAGAGCGATCACCGCGGGGTTTATTACTGCACCCACAGAGCGATCACCGAGGGGTTTATTACCACACCCACAGAGCGATCACCGCGGGGTTTATTACTACACCCACAGAGCGATCACTGCGGGGTTTATTACTTCACCCACCGAGCGGTCACCGCGGGGTTTATTACCACACCCACAGAGCGATCACCGCGGGGTTTATTACCACACCCACAGAGCGATCACCGCGGGGTTTATTACCACACCCACAGAGCGATCACCGCGGGGTTTATTACCGCACCCACAGAGCGATCACCTCGGGGTTTATTACTACACCCACAGAGCGATTACCGCAGGGTTTATTACCGCACCCACAGAGCAAATCACCGCGGGGTTTATTACCGCACCCACAGAGCGATCACCGCGGGGTTTATTACCGCACACACCGAGCGATCACCGCGGGGTTTATTACTACACCCACAGAGCGATCACCGCGGGGTTTATTACTACACCCACAGAGCGATCACCACGGGGTTTATTACCACACCCACAGAGCGATCCCCGCGGGGTTTATTACCACACCGACAGAGCGATCACCGCGGGGTTTATTACCGCACCCACCGAGCGATCACCGCGGGATTTATTACCACACCCACCGAGCGATCACCGCGGGGTTTATTACTACACCCACAGAGCGATCACTGCGGGGTTTATTACCGCACCCACCGAGCGATCACCGCGGGATTTATTACCACACCCACAGAGCGATCACCGCGGGGTTTATTACCACACCCACAGAGCGATCACCGCGGGGTTTATTACTGCACCCACAGAGCGATCACCGAGGGGTTTATTACCACACCCACAGAGCGATCACCGCGGGGTTTATTACTACACCCACAGAGCGATCACTGCGGGGTTTATTACTTCACCCACCGAGCGGTCACCGCGGGGTTTATTACCACACCCACAGAGCGATCACCGCGGGGTTTATTACCACACCCACAGAGCGATCACCGCGGGGTTTATTACCACACCCACAGAGCGATCACCGCGGGGTTTATTACCGCACCCACAGAGCGATCACCGCGGGGTTTATTACTACACCCACAGAGCGATTACCGCAGGGTTTATTACCGCACCCACAGAGCAAATCACCGCGGGGTTTATTACCGCACCCACAGAGCGATCACCGCGGGGTTTATTACTACACCCACAGAGCGATCACCGCGGGGTTTATTACCACACCCACAGAGCGATCCCCGCGGGGTTTATTACCACACCCACAGAGCGATCCCCGCGGGGTTTATTACTACACCCACAGAGCGATCCCCGCGGGGTTTATTACCACACCCACAGAGCGATCACCGCGGGGTTTATTACCACACCCACAGAGCGATCACCGCGGGGTTTATTACCACACCCACAGAGCGATCACCGCGGGGTTTATTACTACACCCACAGAGCGATCACCGCGGGGTTTATTACCACACCCACAGAGCGATCACCGCGGGGTTTATTACTACACCCACAGAGCGATCACCGCGGGGTTTATTACCGCACCCACAGAGCGATCACCGCGGGGTTTATTACTACACCCACAGAGCGATCACCGCGGGGTTTATTATCGCACCCACAGAGCGATCACCGCGGGGTTTATTACCGCACCCACAGAGCGATCACCGCGGGGTTTATTACCACACCCACAGAGCGATCACCGCGGGGTTTATTACTACACCCACAGAGCGATCACCGCGGGGTTTATTACCACACCCACAGAGCGATCACCGCGGGGTTTATTACTACATCCACAGAGCGATCACCGCGGGGTTTATTACTACACCCACAGAGCGATCACCGCGGGGTTTATTACTACACCCACAGAGCGATCACCGCTGGGTTTATTACCGCACCCACAGAGCGATCACCGCGGGGTTTATTACTACACCCACAGAGCGATCACCGCAGGGTTTATTACCGCACCCACAGAGCGATCACCGCGGGGTTTATTACTACACCCACAGAGCGATCACCGCGGGGTTTATTACCGCACCCACAGAGCGATCACCGCGGGGTTTATTACTACACCCACAGAGCGATCACCGCGGGGTTTATTACCGCACCCACAGAGCGATCACCGCGGGGTTTATTACTACACCCACAGAGCGATCACCACGGGGTTTATTACCACACCCACAGAGCGATCCCCGCGGGGTTTATTACCACACCCACAGAGCGATCACCGCGGGGTTTATTACCGCACCCACCGAGCGATCACCGCGGGATTTATTACCACACCCACCGAGCGATCACCGCGGGGTTTATTACTACACCCACAGAGCGATCACCGCGGGGTTTATTACCGCACCCACCGAGCGATCACCGCGGGGTTTATTACCACACCCACAGAGCGATCACCGCGGGGTTTATTACCACACCCACAGAGCGATCACCGCGGGGTTTATTACCACACCCACAGAGCGATCACCGCGGGGTTTATTACCGCACCCACAGAGCGATCACCGCGGGGTTTATTACTACACCCACAGAGCGATCACCGCAGGGTTTATTACCGCACCCACAGAGCAAATCACCGCGGGGTTTATTACCGCACCCACAGAGCGATCACCGCGGGGTTTATTACTACACCCACAGAGCGATCACCGCGAGGTTTATTACTACATCCACAGAGCGATCACCGCGGGGTTTATTACCGCACCCACCGAGCGATCACCGCGGAGTTTATTACTACACCCACAGAGCGATCACCGCGGGGTTTATTACAACACCCACAGAGCGATCACTGCGGGGTTTATTACTACACCCACAGAGCGATCACCGCGGGGTTTATTACCGCACCCACAGAGCGATCACCGCGGGGTTTATTACCACACCCACAGAGCGATCACCGCGGGGTTTATTACCACACCCACAGAGCGATCACCGCGGGGTTTATTACCACACCCACAGAGCAATCACTGCGGGGTTTATTACTACACCCACAGAGCGATCACCGCGGGGTTTATTACTACACCCACAGAGCGATCACCGCGGGGTTTATTACTACACCCACAGAGCGATCACCGCGGGGTTTATTACAACACCCACAGAGAGATCACCGCGGGGTTTATTACTACACCCACAGAGCGATCACCGCGGGGTTTATTACTGCACCCACAGAGCGATCACCGCGGGGTTTATTACTGCACCCACAGAGCGATCACCGCGGGGTTTATTACTGCACCCACAGAGCGATCACCGCGGGGTTTATTACTGCACCCACAGAGCGATCACCGCGGGGTTTATTACCACACCCACAGAGCGATCACCGCGGGGTTTATTACCACACCCACAGAGCAATCACTGCGGGGTTTATTACTACACCCACAGAGCGATCACCGCGGGGTTTATTACTACACCCACAGAGCGATCACCGCGGGGTTTATTACTACACCCACAGAGCGATCACCGCGGGGTTTATTACAACACCCACAGAGAGATCACCGCGGGGTTTATTACTACACCCACAGAGCGATCACCGCGGGGTTTATTACTGCACCCACAGAGCGATCACCGCGGGGTTTATTACTGCACCCACAGAGCGATCACCGCGGGGTTTATTACTACACCCACAGAGCGATCACCGCAGGGTTTATTACTACACCCACAGAGCGATCACCGCGGGCTTTATTACTACACCCACAGAGCGATCACCGCGGAGTTTATTACTACACCCACAGAGCGATCACCGCGGGGTTTATTACAACACCCACAGAGAGATCACCGCGGGGTTTATTACTACACCCACAGAGCGATCACCGCGGGGTTTATTACCACACCCACAGAGCGATCCCCGCGGGGTTTATTACCACACCCACAGAGCGATCCCCGCGGGGTTTATTACTACACCCACAGAGCGATCCCCGCGGGGTTTATTACCACACCCACAGAGCGATCACCGCGGGGTTTATTACCACACCGACAGAGCGATCCCCGCGGGGTTTATTACCACACCCACAGAGCGATCACCGCGGGGTTTATTACCACACCCACAGAGCGATCACCGCGGGGTTTATTACTGCACCAACAGAGCGATCACCGCGGGGTTTATTACTACACCCACAGAGCGATCACCGCAGGGTTTATTACCACACCCACAGAGCGATCACCGCGGGGTTTATTACTACACCCACAGAGCGATCACCGCGGGGTTTATTACCGCACCCACAGAGCGATCACCGCGGGGTTTATTACCACACCCACAGAGCGATCACCGCGGGGTTTATTACCACACCCACAGAGCGATCACCGCGGGGTTTATTACCACACCCACAGAGCGATCACTGCGGGGTTTATTACTACACCCACAGGGCGATCACCGCGGGGTTTATTACTACACCCACAGAGCGATCACCGCGGGGTTTATTACTACACCCACAGAGCGATCACCGCGGGGTTTATTACAACACCCACAGAGAGATCACCGCGGGGTTTATTACTACACCCACAGAGCGATCACCGCGGGGTTTATTACTGCACCCACAGAGCGATCACCGCGGGGTTTATTACTACACCCACAGAGCGATCACCGCGGGGTTTATTACTACACCCACAGAGCGATCACCGCGGGGTTTATTACAACACCCACAGAGAGATCACCGCGGGGTTTATTACTACACCCACAGAGCGATCACCGCGGGGTTTATTACTGCACCCACAGAGCGATCACCGCGGGGTTTATTACCACACCCACAGAGCGATCACCGCGGGGTTTATTACCACACCCACAGAGCGATCACCGCGGGGTTTATTACTACACCCACAGAGCGATCACCGCGGGGTTTATTACCACACCGACAGAGCGATCACCGCGGGGTTTATTACTACACCCACAGAGCGATCACCGCGGGGTTTATTACCACACCCACAGAGCGATCACCGCGGGGTTTATTACTACACCCACAGAGCGATCACCGCGGGGTTTATTATCGCACCCACAGAGCGATCACCGCGGGGTTTATATCCGCACCCACAGAGCGATCACCGCGGGGTTTATTACCACACCCACAGAGCGATCACCGCGGGGTTTATTACTACACCCACAGAGCGATCACCGCGGGGTTTATTACCACACCCACAGAGCGATCACCGCGGGGTTTATTACTACATCCACAGAGCGATCACCGCGGGGTTTATTACTACACCCACAGAGCGATCACCGCGGGGTTTATTACTACACCCACAGAGCGATCACCGCTGGGTTTATTACCGCACCCACAGAGCGATCACCGCGGGGTTTATTACTACACCCACAGAGCGATCACCGCGGGGTTTATTACCACACCCACAGAGCGATCACCGCGGGGTTTATTACTACACCCACAGAGCGATCACCGCGGGGTTTATTACCGCACCCACAGAGCGATCACCGCGGGGTTTATTACTACACCCACAGAGCGATCACCGCGGGGTTTATTACCGCACCCACAGAGCGATCACCGCGGGGTTTATTACTACACCCACAGAGCGATCACCACGGGGTTTATTACCACACCCACAGAGCGATCCCCGCGGGGTTTATTACCACACCCACAGAGCGATCACCGCGGGGTTTATTACCGCACCCACCGAGCGATCACCGCGGGGTTTATTACTACACCCACAGAGCGATCACCGCGGGGTTTATTACAACACCCACAGAGAGATCACCGCGGGGTTTATTACTACACCCACAGAGCGATCACCGCGGGGTTTATTACTGCACCCACAGAGCGATCACCGCGGGGTTTATTACTGCACCCACAAAGCGATCACCGCGGGGTTTATTACTACACCCACAGAGCGATCACCGCAGGGTTTATTCCTACACCCACAGAGCGATCACCGCGGGGTTTATTATCACACCCACAGAGCGATCACCGCGGGCTTTATTACTACACCCACAGAGCGATCACCGCGGAGTTTATTACTACACCCACAGAGCGATCACCGCGGGGTTTATTACAACACCCACAGAGAGATCACCGCGGGTTTTATTACTACACCCACAGAGCGATCACCGCGGGGTTTATTACCACACCCACAGAGCGATCCCCGCGGGGTTTATTACAACACCCACAGAGAGATCACCGCGGGGTTTATTACCACACCCACAGAGCGATCACCGCGGGGTTTATTACTACACCCACAGAGCGATCACCGCGGGGTTTATTACAACACCCACAGAGAGATCACCGCGGGGTTTATTACCACACCCACAGAGCGATCACCGCGGGGTTTATTACTACACCCACAGAGCGATCACCGCGGGGTTTATTACAACACCCACAGAGAGATCACCGCGGGGTTTATTACTACACCCACAGAGCGATCACCGCGGGGTTTATTACTGCACCCACAGAGCGATCACCGCGGGGTTTATTACTGCACCCACAGAGCGATCAGCGCGGGGTTTATTACTACACCCACAGAGCGATCACCGCGGGGTTTATTACTTCACCCACAGAGCGATCACCGCGGTGTTTATTACCACACCCACAGAGCGATCACCGCGGGGTTTATTACCACACCCACAGAGCGATCACCGCGGGGTTTATTACTACACCCACAGAGCGATCACCGCGGGGTTTATTACCACACCGACAGAGCGATCACCGCGGGGTTTATTACTACACCCACAGAGCGATCACCGCGGGGTTTATTACCACACCCACAGAGCGATCACCGCGGGGTTTATTACTACACCCACAGAGCGATCACCGCGGGGTTTATTATCGCACCCACAGAGCGATCACCGTGGGGTTTATTACCGCACCCACAGAGCGATCACCGCGGGGTTTATTACCACACCCACAGAGCGATCACCGCGGGGTTTATTACTACACCCACAGAGCGATCACCGCGGGGTTTATTACTACACCCACAGAGCGATCACCGCTGGGTTTATTACCGCACCCACAGAGCGATCACCGCGGGGTTTATTACTACACCCACAGAGCGATCACCGCGGGGTTTATTACCACACCCACAGAGCGATCACCGCGGGGTTTATTACTACACCCACAGAGCGATCACCGCGGGGTTTATTACCGCACCCACAGAGCGATCACCGCGGGGTTTATTACTTCACCCACAGAGCGATCACCGCGGGGTTTATTACCGCACCCACAGAGCGATCACCGCGGGGTTTATTACTACACCCACAGAGCGATCACCACGGGGTTTATTACCACACCCACAGAGCGATCCCCGCGGGGTTTATTACCACACCCACAGAGCGATCACCGCGGGGTTTATTACCGCACCCACCGAGCGATCACCGCGGGGTTTATTACTACACCCACAGAGCGATCACCGCGGGGTTTATTACAACACCCACAGAGAGATCACCGCGGGGTTTATTACTACACCCACAGAGCGATCACCGCGGGGTTTATTACTGCACCCACAGAGCGATCACCGCGGGGTTTATTACTGCACCCACAAAGCGATCACCGCGGGGTTTATTACTACACCCACAGAGCGATCACCGCAGGGTTTATTACTACACCCACAGAGCGATCACCGCGGGGTTTATTATCACACCCACAGAGCGATCACCGCGGGCTTTATTACTACACCCACAGAGCGATCACCGCGGAGTTTATTACTACACCCACAGAGCGATCACCGCGGGGTTTATTACAACACCCACAGAGAGATCACCGCGGGGTTTATTACTACACCCACAGAGCGATCACCGCGGGGTTTATTACCACACCCACAGAGCGATCCCCGCGGGGTTTATTACAACACCCACAGAGAGATCACCGCGGGGTTTATTACCACACCCACAGAGCGATCACCGCGGGGTTTATTACTACACCCACATAGCGATCACCGCGGGGTTTATTACTACACCCACAGAGCGATCACCGCGGGGTTTATTACTACACCCACAGAGCGATCACCGCGGGGTTTATTATCGCACCCACAGAGCGATCACCGCGGGGTTTATTACCGCACCCACAGAGCGATCACCGCGGGGTTTATTACCACACCCACAGAGCGATCACCGCGGGGTTTATTACTACATCCACAGAGCGATCACCGCGGGGTTTATTACTACACCCACAGAGCGATCACCGCGGGGTTTATTACTACACCCACAGAGCGATCACCGCTGGGTTTATTACCGCACCCACAGAGCGATCACCGCGGGGTTTATTACTACACCCACAGAGCGATCACCGCGGGGTTTATTACCACACCCACAGAGCGATCACCGCGGGGTTTATTACTACACCCACAGAGCGATCACCGCGGGGTTTATTACCGCACCCACAGAGCGATCACCGCGGGGTTTATTACTACACCCACAGAGCGATCACCGCGGGGTTTATTACCGCACCCACAGAGCGATCACCGCGGGGTTTATTACTACACCCACAGAGCGATCACCACGGGGTTTATTACCACACCCACAGAGCGATCCCCGCGGGGTTTATTACCACACCCACAGAGCGATCACCGCGGGGTTTATTACCGCACCCACCGAGCGATCACCGCGGGGTTTATTACTACACCCACAGAGCGATCACCGCGGGGTTTATTACAACACCCACAGAGAGATCACCGCGGGGTTTATTACTACACCCACAGAGCGATCACCGCGGGGTTTATTACTGCACCCACAGAGCGATCACCGCGGGGTTTATTACTGCACCCACAGAGCGATCACCGCGGGGTTTATTACTACACCCACAGAGCGATCACCGCAGGGTTTATTACTACACCCACAGAGCGATCACCGCGGGGTTTATTATCACACCCACAGAGCGATCACCGCGGGCTTTATTACTACACCCACAGAGCGATCACCGCGGAGTTTATTACTACACCCACAGAGCGATCACCGCGGGGTTTATTACAACACCCACAGAGAGATCACCGCGGGGTTTATTACTACACCCACAGAGCGATCACCGCGGGGTTTATTACCACACCCACAGAGCGATCCCCGCGGGGTTTATTACCACACCCACAGAGCGATCCCCGCGGGGTTTATTACTACACCCACAGAGCGATCCCCGCGGGGTTTATTACCACACCCACAGAGCGATCACCGCGGGGTTTATTACCACACCGACAGAGCGATCCCCGCGGGGTTTATTACCACACCCACCGAGCGATCACCGCGGGGTTTATTACCACACCCACAGAGCGATCACCGCGGGGTTTATTACTGCACCCACAGAGCGATCACCGCGGGGTTTATTACTACACCCACAGAGCGATCACCGCAGGGTTTATTACTACACCCACAGAGCGATCACCGCGGGGTTTATTACCACACCCACAGAGCGATCACCGCGGGGTTTATTACTACACCCACAGAGCGATCACCGCGGGGTTTATTACCGCACCCACAGAGCGATCACCGCGGGGTTTATTACCACACCCACAGAGCGATCATCGCGGGGTTTATTACCACACCCACAGAGCGATCACCGCGGGGTTTATTACCACACCCACAGAGCGATCACTGCGGGGTTTATTACTACACCCACAGGGCGATCACCGCGGGGTTTATTACTACACCCACAGAGCGATCACCGCGGGGTTTATTACTACACCCACAGAGCGATCACCGCGGGGTTTATTACAACACCCACAGAGAGATCACCGCGGGGTTTATTACTACACCCACAGAGCGATCACCGCGGGGTTTATTACTGCACCCACAGAGCGATCACCGCGGGGTTTATTACTGCACCCACAGAGCGATCAGCGCGGGGTTTATTACCACACCCACAGAGCGATCATCGCGGGGTTTATTACCACACCCACAGAGCGATCACCGCGGGGTTTATTACCACACCCACAGAGCGATCACTGCGGGGTTTATTACTACACCCACAGGGCGATCACCGCGGGGTTTATTACTACACCCACAGAGCGATCACCGCGGGGTTTATTACTACACCCACAGAGCGATCACCGCGGGGTTTATTACAACACCCACAGAGAGATCACCGCGGGGTTTATTACTACACCCACAGAGCGATCACCGCGGGGTTTATTACTGCACCCACAGAGCGATCACCGCGGGGTTTATTACTGCACCCACAGAGCGATCACCGCGGGGTTTATTACCACACCCACAGAGCGATCACCGCGGGGTTTATTACCACACCCACAGAGCGATCACCGCGGGGTTTATTACTACACCCACAGAGCGATCACCGCGGGGTTTATTACCACACCGACAGAGCGATCACCGCGGGGTTTATTACTACACCCACAGAGCGATCACCGCGGGATTTATTACCACACCCACAGAGCGATCACCGCGGGGTTTATTACTACACCCACAGAGCGATCACCGCGGGGTTTATTACCGCACCCACAGAGCGATCACCGCGGGGTTTATTACCACACCCACAGAGCGATCACCGCGGGGTTTATTACTACACCCACAGAGCGATCACCGCGGGGTTTATTACCACACCCACAGAGCGATCACCGCGGGGTTTATTACTACATCCACAGAGCGATCACCGTGGGGTTTATTACTACACCCACAGAGCGATCACCGCGGGGTTTATTACTACACCCACAGAGCGATCACCGCTGGGTTTATTACCGCACCCACAGAGCGATCACCGCGGGGTTTATTACTACACCCACAGAGCGGTCACCGCGGGGTTTATTACCACACCCACAGAGCGATCACCGCGGGGTTTATTACTACACCCACAGAGCGATCACCGCGGGGTTTATTACCGCACCCACAGAGCGATCACCGCGGGGTTTATTACTACAACCACAGAGCGATCACCGCGGGGTTTATTACCGCACCCACAGAGCGATCACCGCCGGGTTTATTACTACACCCACAGAGCGATCACCACGGGGTTTATTACCACACCCACAGAGCGATCACCGCGGGGTTTATTACTACACCCACAGAGCGATCACCGCGGGGTTTATTACTACACCCACAGAGCGATCACCGCGGGGTTTATTACCGCACCCACAGAGCGATCCCCGCGGGGTTTATTACTACACCCACAGAGCGATCACCACGGGGTTTATTACCACACCCACAGAGCGATCACCGCGGGGTTTATTACCACACCCACAGAGCGATCCCCGCGGGGTGTATTACCACACCCACAGAGCGATCACCGCGGGGTTTATTACCGCACCCACCGAGCGATCACCGCGGGATTTATTACCACACCCACCGAGCGATCACCGCGGGGTTTATTACTACACCCACAGAGCGATCACTGCGGGGTTTATTACCGCACCCACCGAGCGATCACCGCGGGATTTATTACCACACCCACAGAGCGATCACCGCGGGGTTTATTACCACACCCACAGAGCGATCACCGCGGGGTTTATTACTGCACCCACAGAGCGATCACCGAGGGGTTTATTACCACACCCACAGAGCGATCACCGCGGGGTTTATTACTACACCCACAGAGCGATCACTGCGGGGTTTATTACCGCACCCACCGAGCGGTCACCGCGGGGTTTATTACCACACCCACAGAGCGATCACCGCGGGGTTTATTACCACACCCACAGAGCGATCACCGCGGGGTTTATTACCGCACCCACAGAGCGATCACCGCGGGGTTTATTGCTACACCCACAGAGCGATCACCGCAGGGTTTATTACCGCACCCACAGAGCAAATCACCGCGGGGTTTATTACCGCACCCACAGAGCGATCACCGCGGGGTTTATTACTACACCCACAGAGCGATCACCGCGGGGTTTATTACTACATCCACAGAGCGATCACCGCGGGGTTTATTACCGCACCCACCGAGCGATCACCGCGGAGTTTATTACTACACCCACAGAGCGATCACCGCGGGGTTTATTACTACACCCACAGAGCGATCCCCGAGGGGTTTATTACCACACCCACAGAGCGATCCCCGAGGGGTTTATTACCACACCCACAGAGCGATCACCGCGGGGTTTATTACCGCACCCACCGAGCGATCACCGCGGGATTTATTACCACACCCACAGAGCGATCACCGCGGGGTTTATTACTACACCCACAGAGCGATCACCGCGGGGTTTATTACCGCACCCACCGAGCGAAAACCGCGGGGTTTATTACTACACCCACAGAGCGATCACCGCGGGGTTTATTACTACACCCACCGAGCGATCACCGCGGGGTTTATTACTACACCCACAGAGCGATCACCGCGGGGTTTATTACCACACCCACTGAGCGATCACCGCGGGGTTTATTACTACACCCACAGAGCGATCACCGCGGGGTTTATTACCGCACCCACAGAGCGATCACCGCGGGGTTTATTACTACACCCACAGAGCGATCACCGCGGGGTTTATTACTGCACCCACAGAGCGATCACCGCGGGGTTTATTACTGCACACACAGAGCGATCAGCGCGGGGTTTATTACTACACCCACAGAGCGATCACCGCGGGGTTTATTACTGCACCCACAGAGCGATCACCGCGGGGTTTATTACCACACCCACAGAGCGATCACCGCGGGGTTTATTACCACACCCACAGAGCGATCACCGCGGGGTTTATTACTACACCCACAGAGCGATCACCGCGGGGTTTATTACCACACCGACAGAGCGATCACCGCGGGGTTTATTACTACACCCACAGAGCGATCACCGCGGTGTTTATTACCACACCCACAGAGCGATCACCGCGGGGTTTATTACCGCACCCACAGAGCGATCACCGCGGGGTTTATTACTACATCCACAGAGCGATCACCGCGGGGTTTATTACTACACCCACAGAGCGATCACCGCGGGGTTTATTATCGCACCCACAGAGCGATCACCGCGGGGTTTATTACCGCACCCACAGAGCGATCTCCGCGGGGTTTATTACCACACCCACAGAGCGATCACCGCGGGGTTTATTACTACACCCACAGAGCGATCACCGCGGGGTTTATTACCGCACCCCCAGAGCGATCACCGCGGGGATTATTACCACACCCACAGAGCAATCACCGCGGGGTTTATTACCACACCCACAGAGCGATCACCGCGGGGTTTATTACTGCACCCACAGAGCGATCACCGCGGGGTTTATTACTACATCCACAGAGCGATCACCGCGTGGTTTATTACCGCACCCAACGAGCGATCACCGCGGGGTTTATTACTACACCCACAGAGCGATCACCGCGGGTTTTTATTACTACACCCACAGAGCGATCACCGCGGGGTTTATTACTACACCCACAGAGCGATCACCGCGGGGTTTATTACCGCACCCACCGAGCGATCACCGCGGGATTTATTACCACACCCACAGAGCGATCACCGCGGGGTTTATTACCGCACCCACCGAGCGATCACCGCGGGGTTTATTACTACACCCACTGAGCGATCACCGCGGGGTTTATTACTACACCCACAGAGCGATCACCGCGGGGTTTATTACCGCACCCACAGAGCGATCACCGCGGGGTTTATTACTACACCCACAGAGCGATCACCGCGGGGTTTATTACCACACCCACAGAGCGATCACCGCGGGGTTTATTACCGCACCCACCGAGCGATCACCGCGAGGTTTATTACTACACCCACAGAGCGATCACCGCGGGGTTTATTACTACACCCACAGAGCGATCCCCGCGGGGTTTATTACCGCACCCACAGAGCGATCACCGCGGGGTTTATTACTACACCCACAGAGCGATCACCGCGGGGTTTATTACTACACCCACAGAGCGATCACCGCGGGGTTTATTACCGCACCCACAGAGCGATCACTGTGGGGTTTATTACCGCACCCACAGAGCGATCCCCGCGGGGTTTATTACCACACCCACAGAGCGATCACCGCGGGGTTTATTACCACACCCACAGAGCGATCACCGCGGGGTTTATTACTACACCCACAGAGCGATCCCCGCGGGGTTTATCACTACACCCACAGAGCGATCACCGCGGGGTTTATTACCGCACCCACAGAGCGATCACCGCGGGGTTTATTACTACACCCACAGAGCGATCACCGCGGGGTTTATTACTACACCCACAGAGCGATCCCCGCGGGGTTTATTACTACACCCACAGAGCGATCACCGCGGGGTTTATTACCGCACCCACAGAGCGATCACCGCGGGGTTTATTACCGCACCCACAGAGCGATCCCCGAGGGGTTTATTACCACACCCACAGAGCGATCCCCGCGGGGTTTATTACTGCACCCACAGAGCGATCACCGCGGGGTTTATTACTACACCCACCGAGCGATCACCACGGGGTTTATTACTACACCCACAGAGCGATCACCGCGGTGTTTATTACTACACCCACCGAGCGATCACCGAGGGGTTTATTACTACACCCACAGAGCGATCACCGCGGGGTTTATTACTACACCCACCGAGCGATCACCGCGGGGTTTATTACTACACCCACAGAGCGATCACCGCGGGGTTTATTACTACACCCACAGAGCGATCACCGCGGGGTTTATTACCGCACCCACCGAGCGATCACCGCGGGGTTTATTACTACACCCACAGAGCGATCACCGCGGGGTTTATTACCGCACCCACCGAGCGATCACCGCGGGGTTTATTACTACACCCACAGAGCGATCCCCGCGGGGTTTATTACCACACCCACAGAGCGATCACCGCGGGGTTTATTACTACACCCACAGAGCGATCACCGCGGGGTTTATTACCGCACCCACAGAGCGATCACCGAGGGGTTTATTACCGCACCCACAGAGCGATCACCGCGGGGTTTATTACTACACCCACAGAGCGATCGCCGCGGGGTTTATTACCACACCCACAGAGCGATCACCGCGGGGTTTATTACCACACCCACAGAGCGATCCCCGCGGGGTTTATTACTACACCCACAGAGCGATCACCGCGGGGTTTATTACGACACCCACAGAGCGATCACCGCGGGGTTTATTACTACACCCACAGAGCGATCACCGCGGGGTTTATTACTACACCCACAGAGCGATCACCGCGGGGTTTATTACTACACCCACAGAGCGATCACCGCGGGGTTTATTACTACACCCACAGAGCGATCACCGCGGGGTTTATTACCACACCCACAGAGCGATCACCGCGGGGTTTATTACCACACCCACAGAGCGAACCCCGCGGGGTTTATTACCACACCCACAGAGCGATCACCGCGGGGTTTATTACCGCACCCACAGAGCGATCACCGAGGGGTTTATTACTACACCCACAGAGCGATCACCGCGGGGTTTATTACTACACCCACAGAGCGATCACCGCGGGGTTTATTACCACACCCACAGAGCGATCACCGCGGGGTTTATTATTACACCCACAGAGCGATCACCGCGGGGTTTATTACCACACCCACAGAGCGATCACGGCGGGCTTTATTACCACACCCACAGAGCGATCACCGCGGGGTTTATTACCGCACCCACCGAGCGATCACCGTGGGGTTTATTACTACACCCACAGAGCGATCACCGCGGGGTTTATTACTACACCCACAGAGCGATCACCGCGGAGTTTTTTACTACACCCACAGAGCGATCACCGTGGGGTTTATTACCACACCCACAGAGCGATCACCGCGGGGTTTATTACTACACCCACAGAGCGATCACCGCGGGGTTTATTACTACACCCACAGAGCGATCACCGCGGGTTTTATTACTACACCCACAGAGCGATCACCGCGGGGTTTATTACCACACCCACAGAGCGATCACCGCGGGGTTTATTACCGCACCCACAGAGCGATCACCGCGGGGTTTATTACCACACCCACAGAGCGATCACCGCGGGGTTTATTACCGCACCCACAGAGCGGTCACCGCGGGGTTTATTACCGCACCCACCGAGCGATCGCCGCGGGGTTTATTACCACACCCACAGAGCGATCACCGCGGGGTTTATTACTACACCCACAGAGCGATCACCGCGGGGTTTATTACTACACCCACAGAGCGATCACCGCGGGTTTATTACCACACCCACAGAGCGATCACCGCGGGGATTATTACCACACCCACAGAGCGATCACCGCGGGGTTTATTACCACACCCACAGAGCGATCACCGCGGGGTTTATTACTACACCCACAGAGCGATCACCGCGGGGTTTATTACTACACCCACAGAACGATCACCGCGGGGTTTATTACCACACCCACAGAGCGATCCCCGCGGGGTTTATTACCGCACCCACAGAGCGATCACCGCGGGGTTTATTACCACACCCACAGAGCGATCACCGCGGGGTTTATTACTGCACCCACAGAGCGATCACCGCGGGGTTTATTACCACACCCAAAGAGCGATCACCGCGGGGTTTATTACCACACCCACAGAGCGATCACCACGGGGTTTATTACCACACCCACAGAGCGATCACCGCGGGGTTTATTACCACACCCACAGAGCGATCACCGCGGGGTTTATTACCACACCCACAGAGCGATCACCGCGGGGTTTATTACCACACCCACAGAGCGATCACCGCGGGGTTTATTACTACACCCACAGAGCGATCCCCGCGGGGTTTATTACTACACCCACAGAGCGATCACCGCGGGGTTTATTACTACACCCACAGAGCGATCACCGCGGGGTTTATTACCACACCCACAGAGCGATCACCGCAGGGTTTATTACCGCACCCACAGAGCGATCACCGCGGGGTTTATTACTACACCCACAGAGCGATCACCGCGGGGTTTATTACTACACCCACAGAGCGATCACCGCGGGGTTTATTACCACACCCACAGAGCGATCACCGCGGGGTTTATTACCGCACCCACAGAGCGATCACCGCGGGGTTTATTACCACACCCACAGAGCGATCACCGCGGGGTTTATTACTACACCCACAGAGCAATCACCGCGGGGTTTATTACTACACCCACAGAGCGATCACCGCGGGGTTTATTACCGCACCCACAGAGCGATCACCGCGGGGTTTATTACCGCACCCACAGAGCGATCACCGCGGGGTTTATTACCACACCCACAGAGCGATCACCGCGGGGTTTATTACTACACCCACAGAGCGATCCCCGCGGGGTTTATTACTACACCCACAGAGCGATCACCGCGGGGTTTATTACCGCACCCACAGAGCGATCACCGCGGGGTTTATTACTACACCCACAGAGCGATCACCGCGGGGTGTATTACCGCACCCACAGAGCGATCACCGCGGGGTTTATTACCACACCCACAGAGCGATCACCGCGGGGTTTATTATTACACCCACAGAGCGATCCCCGCGGGGTTTATTACTGCACCCACAGAGCGATCACCGCGGGGTTTATTACTACACCCACAGAGCGATCACCGCGGGGTTTATTACTACACCCACCGAGCGATCACCGCGGGGTTTATTACCGCACCCATAGAGCGATCACCGCGGGGTTTATTACTACACCCACAGAGCGATCACCGCAGGGTTTATTACCACACCCACAGAGCGATCACCGCGGGGTTTATTACCGCACCCACAGAGCGATCACCGAGGGGTTTATTACCACACCCACAGATCGATCACCGAGGGGTTTATTACTACACCCACAGAGCGATCACCGCGGGGTTTATTACTACACCCACCGAGCGATCACCGCGGGGTTTATTACTACACCCACAGAGCGATCACCGCGGGGTTTATTACTACACCCACAGAGCGATCACCGCGGGGTTTATTACCGCACCCACCGAGCGATCACCGCGGGGTTTATTACTACACCCACAGAGCGATCACCGCGGGGTTTATTACTACACCCACAGAGCGATCACCGCGGGGTTTATTACTACACCCACAGAGCGATCACCGCGGGGTTTATTACCGCACCCACCGAGCGATCACCGCGGGGTTTATTACTACACCCACAGAACGATCACCGCGGGGTTTATTACCGCACCCACAGAGTTATCACCGAGGGGTTTATTACCGCACCCACAGAGCGATCACCGTGGGGTTTATTACCACACCCACAGAGCGATCCCCGCGGGGTTTATTACCACACCCACAGAGCGATCACCGCGGGGTTTATTACTACACCCACAGAGCGATCACCACGGGGTTTATTACTACACCCACAGAGCGATCACCGCGGGGTTTATTACTGCACACACAGAGCGATCACCGCGGGGTTTATTACTACACCCACAGAGCGATCACCGCGGGGTTTATTACCGCACCCACAGAGCGATCACCGCGGGGTTTATTACTACACCCACAGAGCGATCACCGCGGGGTTTATTACGGCACCCACAGAGCGATCACCGCGGGATTTATTACCGCACACACAGAGCGATCACCGCGGGGTTTATTACTACACCCACAGAGCGATCACCGCGGGGTTTATTACCGCACCCACAGAGCGATCACCGCGGGGTTTATGACTACACCCACAGAGCGATCACCGCGGGGTTTATGACTACACCCACCGAGCGATCCCCGCGGGGTTTATTACCACACCCACAGAGCGATCACCGCGGGGTTTATTACCACACCCACAGAGCGATCACCGAGGGGTTTATTACTACACCCACAGAGCGATCCCCGCGGGGTTTATTACCACACCCACAGAGCGATCACCGCGGGGTTTATTACCGCACCCACCGAGCGATCACCGCGGGATTTATTACCACACCCACCGAGCGATCACCGCGGGGTTTATTACTACACCCACAGAGCGATCACTGCGGGGTTTATTACCGCACCCACAGAGCGATCACCGCGGGGTTTATTACCACACCCACAGAGCGATCACCGCGGGGTTTATTACTGCACACACAGAGCGATCACCGCGGGATTTATTACCACACCCACAGAGCGATCACCGCGGGGTTTATTACCACACCCACAGAGCGATCACCGCGGGGTTTATTACTGCACCCACAGAGCGATCACCGAGGGGTTTATTACCACACCGACAGAGCGATCACCGCGGGGTTTATTACTACACCCACAGAGCGATCACTGCGGGGTTTATTACTGCACCCACCGAGCGGTCACCGCGGGGTTTATTACCACACCCACAGAGCGATCACCGCGGGGTTTATTACTACACCCACAGAGCGATCACCGCGGGGTTTATTACCACACCCACAGAGTGATCACCGCGGGGTTTATTACCGCACCCACAGAGCGATCACCGCGGGGTTTATTACTACACCCACAGAGCGATCACCGCAGGGTTTATTACCGCACCCACAGAGCAAATCACCGCGGGGTTTATTACCGCACCCACAGAGCGATCACCGCGGGGTTTATTACTACACCCACAGAGCGATCACCGCGGGGTTTATTACAACATCCACAGAGCGATCACCGCGGGGTTTATTACCGCACCCACCGAGCGATCACCGCGGAGTTTATTACTACACCCACAGAGCGATCACCGCGGGGTTTATTACTACACCCACAGAGCGATCACTGCGGGGTTTATTACTACACCCACAGAGCGATCACCGCGGGGTTTATTACCGCACCCACCGAGCGATCACCGCGGGATTTATTACCACACCCACAGAGCGATCACCGCGGGGTTTATTACTACACCCACAGAGCGATCACCGCGGGGTTTATTACTACACCCACAGAGCGATCACCGCGGGGTTTATTACTACACCCACAGAGCGATCACCGCGGGGTTTATTACCGCACCCACCGAGCGATCACCGCGGGGTTTATTACTACACCCACAGAGCGATCACCGCGGGGTTTATTACTACACCCACCGAGCGATCACCGCGGGGTTTATTACTACACCCACAGAGCGATCACCGCGGGGTTTATTACCACACCCACAGAGCGATCACCGCGGGGTTTATTACTACACCCACAGAGCGATCACCGCGGGGTTTATTACCGCACCCACAGAGCGATCACCGCGGGGTTTATTACTACACCCACAGAGCGATCACCGCGGGGTTTATTACTGCACCCACAGAGCGATCACCGCGGGGTTTATTACTGCACACACAGAGCGATCAGCGCGGGGTTTATTACTACACCCACAGAGCGATCACCGCGGGGTTTATTACTGCACCCACAGAGCGATCACCGCTGGGTTTATTACCGCACCCACAGAGCGATCACCGCGGGGTTTATTACCACACCCACAGAGCGATCACCGCGGGGTTTATTACTACACCCACAGAGCGATCACCGCGGGGTTTATTACCACACCGACAGAGCGATCACCGCGGGGTTTATTACTACACCCACAGAGCGATCACCGCGGGGTTTATTACCACACCCACAGAGCGATCACCGCGGGGTTTATTACCGCACCCACAGAGCGATCACCGCGGGGTTTATTACTACATCCACAGAGCGATCACCGCGAGGTTTATTACTACACCCACAGAGCGATCACCGCGGGGTTTATTATCGCACCCACAGAGCGATCACCGCGGGGTTTATTACTACACCCACAGAGCGATCACCACGGGGTTTATTACTACACCCACTGAGTGATCACCGCGGGGTTTATTACCACACCCACAGAGTGATCACCGCGGGGTTTATTACCGCACCCACAGAGCGATCTCCGCGGGGTTTATTACCACACCCACAGAGCGATCACCGCGGGGTTTATAACTACACCCACAGAGCGATCACCGCGGGGTTTATTACTACACCCACAGAGCGATCACTGCGGGGTTTATTACTACATCCACAGAGCGATCACCGCGGGGTTTATTACAGCACCCACCGAGCGATCACCGCGGGGTTTATTACCACACCCACAGAGCGATCACCGCGGGGTTTATTACTACACCCACAGAGCGATCACTGCGGGGTTTATTACTACACCCACAGAGCGATCACCGCGGGGTTTATTACCGCACCCACCGAGCGATCACCGCGGGGTTTATTACCACACCCACAGAGCGATCACCGCGGGGTTTATTACTACACCCACAGAGCGATCACCGCGGGGTTTATTACTACACCCACAGAGCGATCACCGCGGGGTTTATTACCACACCCACAGAGCGATCACCGCGGGGTTTATTACCACACCCACAGAGCGATCACCGCGGGGTTTATTACTACACCCACAGAGCGATCACCGCGGGGTTTATTACCACACCCACAGAGCGATCACCGCGGGGTTTATTACCACACCCACAGTGCGATCACCGCGGGGTTTATTACTACACCCACAGAGCGATCCCCGCGGGGTTTATCACTACACCCACAGAGCGATCACCGCGGGGTTTATTACCGCACCCACAGAGCGATCACCGCGGGGTTTATTACTACACCCACAGAGCGATCACCGCGGGGTTTATTACTACACCCACAGAGCGATCCCCGCGGGGTTTATTACTACACCCACAGAGCGATCACCGCGGGGTTTATTACCGCACCCACAGAGCGATCACCGCGGGGTTTATTACCGCACCCACAGAGCGATCCCCGAGGGGTTTATTACCACACCCACAGAGCGATCCCCGCGGGGTTTATTACTGCACCCACAGAGCGATCACCGCGGGGTTTATTACTACACCCACCGAGCGATCACCGCGGGGTTTATTACTACACCCACAGAGCGATCACCGCGGGGTTTATTACTACACCCACCGAGCGATCACCGAGGGCTTTATTACTACACCCACAGAGCGATCACCGCGGGGTTTATTACTACACCCACCGAGCGATCACCGCGGGGTTTATTACTACACCCACAGAGCGATCACCGCGGGGTTTATTACTACACCCACAGAGCGATCACCGCGGGGTTTATTACCGCACCCACCGAGCGATCACCGCGGGGTTTATTACTACACCCACAGAGCGATCACCGCGGGGTTTATTACCGCACCCACCGAGCGATCACCGCAGTGTTTATTACTACACCCACAGAGCGATCCCCGCGGGGTTTATTACCACACCCACAGAGCGATCACCGCGGGGTTTATTACCGCACCCACAGAGCGATCACCGAGGGGTTTATTACCGCACCCACAGAGCGATCACCGAGGGGTATATTACCACACCCACAGAGCGATCACCGCGGGGTTTATTACTACACCCACAGAGCGATCGCCGCGGGGTTTATTACCACACCCACAGAGCGATCACCGCGGGGTTTATTACCACACCCACAGAGCGATCCCCGCGGGGTTTATTACTACACCCACAGAGCGATCACCGCGGGGTTTATTACGACACCCACAGAGCGATCACCGCGGGGTTTATTACTACACCCACAGAGCGATCACCGCGGGGTTTATTACTACACCCACAGAGCGATCACCGCGGGGTTTATTACTACACCCACAGAGCGATCACCGCGGGGTTTATTACTACACCCACAGAGCGATCACCGCGGGGTTTATTACCACACCCACAGAGCGATCACCGCGGGGTTTATTACCACACCCACAGAGCGATCCCCGCGGGGTTTATTACCACACCCACAGAGCGATCACCGCGGGGTTTATTACCGCACCCACCGAGCGATCACCGCGGGGTTTATTACTGCACCCACAGAGCGATCACCGAGGGGTTTATTACTACACCCACACAGCGATCACCGCGGGGTTTATTACTACACCCACAGAGCGATCACCGCGGGGTTTATTACCACACCCACAGAGCGATCACCGCGGGGTTTATTATTACACCCACAGAGCGATCACCGCGGGGTTTATTACCACACCCACAGAGCGATCACGGCGGGCTTTATTACCACACCCACAGAGCGATCACCGCGGGGTTTATTACCGCACCCACCGAGCGATCACCGCGGGGTTTATTACTACACCCACAGAGCGATCACCGCGGGGTTTATTACTACACCCACAGAGCGATCACCGCGGGGTTTATTACTACACCCACAGAGCGATCACCGTGGGGTTTATTACCACACCCACAGAGCGATCACCACGGGGTTTATTACTACACCCACAGAGCGATCACCGCGGGGTTTATTACTACACCCACAGAGCGATCACCGCGGGTTTTATTACTACACCCACAGAGCGATCACCGCGGGGTTTATTACCACACCCACAGAGCGATCACCGAGGGGTTTATTACCGCACCCACCGAGCGATCGCCGCGGGGTTTATTATCACACCAACAGAGCGATCACCGCGGGGTTTATTACTACACCCACAGAGCGATCACCGCGGGGTTTATTACTACACCCACAGAGCGATCACCGTGGGGTTTATTACCACACCCACAGAGCGATCACCGCGGGGTTTGTTACTACACCCACAGAGCGATCACCGCGGGGTTTATTACTACACCCACAGAGCGATCACCGCGGGTTTATTACCACACCCACAGAGCGATCACCGCGGGGTTTATTACCACACCCACAGAGCGATCACCGCGGGGTTTATTACCACACCCAAAGAGCGATCACCGCGGGGTTTATTACCACACCCACAGAGCGATCACCGCGGGGTTTATTACCGCACCCACAGAGCGATCACCGCGGGGTTTATTACCACACCCACAGAGCGATCACCGCGGGGTTTATTATTACACCCACAGAGCGATCCCCGCGGGGTTTATTACCGCACCCACAGAGCGATCACCGCGGGGTTTATTACTACACCCACAGAGCGATCACCGCGGGGTTTATTACTACACCCACCGAGCGATCACCGCGGGGTTTATTACCGCATCCACAGAGCGATCACCGCGGGGTTTATTACTACACCCACAGAGCGATCACCGCAGGGTTTATTACCACACCCACAGAGCGATCACCGCGGGGTTTATTACCGCACCCACAGATCGATCACCGAGGGGTTTATTACTACACCCACAGAGCGATCACCGCGGGGCTTATTACTACACCCACAGAGCGATCACCGCGGGGTTTATTACCGCACCCACCGAGCGATCACCGCGGGGTTTATTACTACACCCACAGAGCGATCACCGCGGGGTTTATTACTACACCCACAGAGCGATCACCGCGGGGTTTATTACTACACCCACAGAGCGATCACCGCGGGGTTTATTACCGCACCCACCGAGCGATCACCGCGGGGTTTATTACTACACCCACAGAACGATCACCGCGGGGTTTATTACCGCACCCACAGAGCGATCACCGAGGGGTTTATTACCGCACCCACAGAGCGATCACCGCGGGGTTTATTACCACACCCACAGAGCGATCCCCGCGGGGTTTATTACCACACCCACAGAGCGATCACCGCGGGGTTTATTACTACACCCACAGAGCGATCACCGCGGGGTTTATTACTACACCCACAGAGCGTTGACCGCGGGGTTTATTACCACACCCACAGAGCGATCACCGCGGGGTTTATTACTACACCCACAGAGCGATCACCGCGGGGTTTATTACCACACCCACAGAGCGATCACCGCGGGGTTTATTACCACACCCACAGAGCGATCACCGCGGGGTTTATTACCGCACCCACCGAGCGATCATCGCGGGGTTTATTACTACACCCACAGAGCGATCACCGCGGGGTTTATTACTACACCCACAGAGCGATCACCGCGGGGTTTATTACTACACCCACAGAGCGATCACCGTGGGGTTTATTACCACACCCACAGAGCGATCACCGCGGGGTTTATTACTACACCCACAGAGCGATCACCGCGGGGTTTATTACTACACCCACAGAGCGATCACCGCGGGGTTTATTACTACACCCACAGAGCGATCACCGCGGGGTTTATTACCACACCCACAGAGCGATCACCGCGGGGTATATTACCGCACCCACAGAGTGATCACCGAGGGGTTTATTACCACACCCACAGAGCGATCACCGCGGGGTTTATTACCGCACCCACAGAGCGATCACCGCGGCGTTTATTACCACACCCACAGAGCAATCACCGAGGGGTTTATTACCGCACCCACCGAGCGATCGCCGCGGGGTTTATTACTACACCCACAGAGCGATCACCGCGGGGTTTATTACCACACCCACAGAGCGATCACCGCGGGGTTTATTACCACACCCACAGAGCGATCACCGCGGGGTTTATTACCACACCCACAGAGCGATCACCGCGGGGTTTATTACTACACCCACAGAGCGATCACCGCGGGGTTTATTACTACACCCACAGAGCGAACACCGCGGGGTTTATTACTGCACCTACAGAACGATCACCGCGGGGTTTATTACCACACCCACAGAGCGATCACCGCGGGGTTTATTATCGCACCCACAGAGCGATCACCGCGGGGTTTATTACTACACCCACAGAGCGATCACCGCGGGGTTTATTACCACACCCACAGAGCGATCACCGAGGGGTTTATTACCACACCCACAGAGCGATCCCCGCGGGGTTTATTACCGCACCGACAGAGCGATCACCGCGGGGTTTATTACCGCTCCCACAGAGCGATCACCGCGGGGTTTATTACTACACCCACAGAGCGATCCCCGCGGGGTTTATTACCACACCCACAGAGCGATCACCGCGGGGTTTAGTACTACACCCACAGAGCGATCACCGCGGGGTTTATTACCACACCCACAGAGCGATCACCGCGGGGTTTATTACTACACCCACAGAGCGATCACCGCGGGGTTTATTACTACACCCACAGAGCGATCACCGCGGGGTTTATTACCACACCCACAGAGCGATCACCGCGGGGTTTATTACCACACCCACAGAGCGATCACCGCGGGGTTTATTACCACACCCACAGAGCGATCACCGCGGGGTTTATTACTACACCCACCGAGCGATCACCGCGGGGTTTATTATCACACCAACAGAGCGATCACCGCGGGGTTTATTACTACACCCACAGAGCGATCACCGCGGGGTTTATTACTACACCCACCGAGCGATCGCCGCGGGGTTTATTACTACACCCACCGAGCGATCGCCGCGGGGTTTATTATCACACCAACAGAGCGATAACCACGCAGTTTATTACCACACCCACAGAGCGATCACCGCGGGGTTTATTACTACACCCACAGAGCGATCACCGCGGGGTTTATTACTACAGCCACAGAGCGATCACCGCGGGGTTTATTACCGCACCCACAGAGCGATCACCGCGGGGTTTATTACCGCACCCACCGAGCGATCACCGCGGGGTTTATTACTACACCCACCGAGCGATCACCGCGGGGTTTATTACTACACCCACAGAGCGATCACCGCGGGATTTATTACTACACCCACAGAGCGATCACCGCGGGGTTTATTACCACACCCACAGAGCGATCACCGCGGGGTTTATTACGACACCCACAGAGCGATCACCGCGGGGTTTATTACCACACCCACAGAGCGATCACCGCGGGGTTTATTACGACACCCACACAGCGATCAGCGCGGGGTTTATTACTACACCCACAGAGCGATCACCGCGGGGTTTATTACCGCACCCACAGAGCGATCACCGCGGGGTTTATTACGACACCCACAGAGCGATCACCGCGGGGTTTATTACCGCACCCACAGAGCGATCACCGCGGGATTTATTACTACACCCACAGAGCGATCACCGCGGGGTTTATTACCACACCCACAGAGCGATCACCGCGGGGTTTATTACCACACCCACAGAGCGATCACCGCGGGGTTTATTACCGCACCCACAGAGCGATCACTGAGGGGTTTATTACCACACCCACAGAGCGGTCACCGCGGGGTTTATTACTACACCCACAGAGCGATCACCGCGGTGTTTATTACTGCACCCACCGAGCGGTCACCGTGGGGTTTATTACTACACCCACAGAGCGATCACCGCGGGGTTTATTACCACACCCACTGAGCGATCACCGCGGGGTTTATTACCGCACCCACAGAACGATCACCGCGGGGTTTATTACCACACCCACAGAGCGATCCCCGCGGGGTTTATTACCGCACCCACAGAGCGATCACCGCGGGGTTTATAACCACACCCACAGAGCGATCCCCGCGGGGGTTATTACCGCACCCACAGAGCGATCACCGCGGGGTTTATTACTACACCCACAGAGCGATCACCGCGGGGTTTATTACTACACCCACAGAGCGATCACCGCGGGGTTTATTACTACACCCACAGAGCGATCACTGCGGGGTTTATTACCACACCCACAGAGTGATCACCGCGGGGTTTATTACTACACCCACAGAGCGATCACTGCGGGGTTTATTACCACACCCACAGAACGATCACCGCGGGGTTTATTACTACACCCACAGAGCGATCCCCGCGGGGTTTATTACTACACCCACAGAACGATCACCGCGGGGTTTATTACCACACCCACAGAGCGATCACCGCGGGGTTTATTACTACACCCACAGAATGATCACCGCGGGGTTTATTACCACACCCACAGAGCGATCACCGCGGGGTTTATTACCACACCCACAGAGCGATCACCGCGGGGTTTATTACCACACCCACAGAGCGATCACCGCGGGGTTTATTACCACACCCACAGAGCGATCACCGCGGGGTTTATTACTACACCCACAGAGCGATCACCGCGGGGTTTATTACTACACCCACAGAGCGATCACCGCGGGGTTTATTACCACACCCACAGAGCGATCACCGCGGGGTTTATTACCACACCCACAGAGCAATCACCGCGGGGTTTATTACTACACCCACAGAACGATCACCGCGGGGTTTATTACTACACCCACAGAACGATCACCGCGGGGTTTATTACTACACCCACAGAACGATCACCGCGGGGTTTATTACCACACCCACAGAGCGATCACCGCGGTGTTTATTACGACACCCACAGAGCGATCACCGCGGGGTTTATTACTACACCCACAGAGCGATCACCGCGGGGTTTATTACTACACCCACCGAGCGATCACCGCAGGGTTTATTACCGCACCCACAGAGCGATCCCCGCGGGGTTTATTACCACACCCACAGAGCGATCACCGCGGGGTTTATTACTACACCCACAGAGCGATCACCGCGGGGTTTATTACCGCAACCACAGAGCGATCACCGCGGGGTTTATTACTACACCCACAAAGCGATCACCGCGGGGTTTATTACTGCACCCACAGAGCGATCACCGCGGGGTTTATTACCGCAACCACAGAGCGATCACCGCGGGGTTTATTACCGCACCCACAGAGCGATCACCGCGGGGTTTATTACTACACCCACAGAGCGATCACCGCGGGGTTTATTACCACACCCACAGGGCAATCACCGCGGGGTTTATTACTACACCCACAGAGCGATCACCGCGGGGTTTATTACTGCACCCACAGAGCGATCACCGCGGGGTTTATTACTACACCCACCGAGCGATCACCGCGGTGTTTATTACTACAACCACAGAGCGATCACCGCGGGGTTTATTACCACACCCACAGAGCGATCACCGCGGGGTTTATTACTACACCCACCGAGCGATCACCGCGGGGTTTATTACTATACCCACAGAGCGATCACCGAGGGGTTTATTACCACACCCACAGAGCGATCACCGCGGGGTTTATTACTACACCCACAGAGCGATCACCGCGGGATTTATTACCGCACCCACAGAGCGATCACCACGGGGTTTATTACTACACCCACAGAGCGATCACCGCGGGGTTTATTACTACACCCACAGAGCGATCACCGCGGGGTTTATTACCGCACCCACAGAGCGATCCCCGCGGGGTTTATTACTACACCCACCGAGCGATCACCGCGGGGTTTATTACCACACCCACAGAGCGATCCCCGGGGGGTTTATTACCGCACCCACCGAGCGATCACCGCGGGGTTTATTACCACACCCACAGAGCGATCACCGCGGGGTTTATTACTACACCCACAGAGCGATCACCGCGGGGTTTTTTACTACACCCACAGAGCGATCACCGCGGGGTTTATTACCACACCCACAGAGCGATCACCGCGGGGTTTATTACCACACCCACAGAGCGATCACCGCGGGGTTTATTACTACACCCACAGAGCGATCACAGCGGGGTTTATTACCACACCCACAGAGCGATCACCGCGGGGTTTATTACCACAACCACAGAGCGATCACCGCGGGGTTTATTACTACACCCACAGAGCGATCACCGCGGGGTTCATTACTACATCCACAGAGCGATCACCGCGGGGTTTATTACCACACCCACAGAGCGATTAGCGCGGGGTTTATTACCGCACCCACAGAGCGATCACCGCGGGGTTTATTACTACACCCACAGAGCGATCACCGCGGGGTTTATTACTACACCCACAGAGCGATCCCCGCGGGATTATTACTACACCCACAGAGCGATCACCGCGGGGTTTATTACCACACCCACAGAGCAGTCACCGCGGGGTTTATTACCACACCCTCAGAGCGATCACCGCGGGGTTTATTACCACACCCTCAGAGCGATCACCGCGGGGTTTATTACCACACCCACAGAGCGATCACCGCGGGGTTTATTACTACACCCACAGAGCGATCACCGCGGGGTTTATTACTACACCCACAGAGCGATCCCCGCGGGGTTTATTACCACACCAACAGAGCGATCACCGCGGGGTTTATTACCACACCCACAGAGCGATCACCGCGGGGTTTATTACTACACCCACAGAGCGATCACCGCGGGGTTTATTACCACACCCACAGAGCGATCACCGCGGGGTTTATTACCACACCCACAGAGCGATCACCGCGGGGTTTATTACCACACCCACAGAGCGATCACCGCGGGGTTTATTACCACACCCACAGAGCGATCACCGCGGGGTTTATTACCACACCCACAGAGCGATCACCGCGGGGTTTATTACTACACCCACAGAGCGATCACCGCGGGGTTTATTACCGCACCCACAGAGCGATCACCGCGGGGTTTATTACTACACCCACAGAGCGATCACCGCGGGGTTTATTACCACACCCACAGAGCGATCACCGCGGGGTTTATTACCACACCCACAGAGCGATCACCGCGGGGTTTATTACTACACCCACAGAGCGATCACCGCGGGTTTTATTACTACACCCACCGAGCGATCACCGCGGGGTTTATTACCGCACCCACAGAGCGATCCCCGCGGGGTTTATTACCACACCCACAGAGCGATCACCGCGGGGTTTATTACTACACCCACAGAGCGATCACCGCGGGGTTTATTACTACACCCACAGAGCGATCACCGCGGGGTTTATTACTGCACCCACAGAGCGATCACCGCGGGGTTTATTACTACACCCACAGAGCGATCACCGCGGGGTTTATTACCGCAACCACAGAGCGATCACCGCGGGGTTTATTACTGCACCCACAGAGCGATCACCGCGGGGTTTATTACTACACCCACAGAGCGATCACCGAGGGGTTTATTACCACACCCACAGAGCGATCACCGCGGGGTTTATTACTACACCCACAGAGCGATCACCGCGGGGTTTATTACTACACCCACAGAGCGATCACCGCGGGGTTTATTACCGCACCCACAGAGCGATCACCACGGGGTTTATTACTACACCCACAGAACGATCACCGCGGGGTTTATTACTACACCCACAGAGCGATCACCGCGGGGTTTATTACCACACCCACAGAGCGATCACCGCGGGGTTTATTACCGCACCCACAGAGCGATCACCGCGCGGTTTATTACTACACCCACAGAGCGATCACCGCGGGGTTTATTACCGCACCCACAGAGCGATCACCGCGGGGTTTATTACTACACCCACAGAGCGATCACCGCGGGGTTTATTACCACAGCCACAGAGCGATCACCGCGGGGTTTATTACTACACCCACAGAGCGATCACAGCGGGGTTTATTACTACACCCACAGAGCGATCACCGCGGGGTTTATTACCGCACCCACAGAGCGATCACCGCGGGGTTTATTACCACACCCACAGAGCGATCACCGCGGGGTTTATTACTACACCCATAGAGCGATCACCGCGGGGTTTATTACCGCACCCACAGAGCGATCACCGCGGGGTTTATTACCGCACCCACAGAGCGATCACCGCGGGGTTTATTACCGCACCCACAGAGCGATCACCGCGGGGTTTATTACTACACCCACAGAGCGATCACCGCGGGGTTTATTACCGCACCCACAGAGCGATCACCGCGGGGTTTATTACCACACCCACAGAGCGATCACCGCGGGGTTTATTACCACACCCACAGAGCGATCACCGCGGGGTTTATTACTACACCCACAGAGCGATCCCCGCGGGGTTTATTACTACACCCACAGAGCGATCACCGCGGGGTTTATTACTACACCCACAGAGCGATCACCGCGGGGTTTATTACTACACCCACAGAGCGATCACCGCGGGGTTTATTACCACACCCACAGAGCGATCACCGCGGGGTTTATTACCGCACCCACAGAGCGATCACCGCGGGGTTTATTACCACACCCACAGAGCGATCACCGCGGGGTTTATTACCACACCCACAGAGCGATCACCGCGGGGTTTATTACCACACCCACAGAGCGATCACTGAGGGGTTTATTACCACACCCACAGAGCGATCACCGCGGGGTTTATTACCACACCCACAGAGCGATCACCGCGGGGTTTATTACCACACCCACAGAGCGATCACCGCGGGGTTTATTACCACACCCACAGAGCGATCACTGAGGGGTTTATTACTACACCCACAGAGCAATCACCGCGGGGTTTATTACCACACCCACAGAGCGATCACTGAGGGGTTTATTACTACACCCACAGAGCAATCACCGCGGGGTTTATTACCACACCCACAGAGCGATCACCGCGGGGTTTATTACTACACCCACAGAGCGATCACCGCAGGGTTCATTACCACACCCACAGAGCGATCACCGCGGGGTTTATTACCGCACCCACAGAGCGATCACCGCGGGGTTTATTACCGCACCCACAGAGCGATCACCGCGGGGTTTATTACTACACCCACAGAGCGATCACCGCGGGGTTTATTACTACACCCACAGAGCGATCACCGCGGGGTTTATTACTACTCCCACCCTGACTCGGTAACCCCCACCCCCCTCCCTGTGCCTGTAACCCCCACCCCCCTCCCTGTCTCTGTAACCCCTCCCTGTCTCTGTAACCCCCTACACCACCTCCCTGTCTCTGTAACCCCCTACACCCCCTCCCAGTCTCTGTAACCCCCTACACCCCCTCCCTGTCACTGTAGCCCCCCTACACCCCCTCCCTGTCCCTGTAACCCCCTACACCCCCTCCCTGTCCCTGTAACCCCCTACACCCCCACCCTGTCTCTGGAACCACCTACACCCCCTCCCTGTCTCTGGAACCCCTACACCCCCTCCCTATCTCTGTAACCCCCTACACCCCCTCCCTGTCTCTGGAACCCCCTACACCACCTCCCTGTCTCTGCAACCCCCCTACACCCCCTCCCTGTCTCTGCAACCCCCCAACACCCCCTCCCTGTCTCTGCATCCCCCCTACACCCCCTCCCTATCTCTGTAACCCCCTACACCCCCTCCCTATCTCTGTAACCCCCTACACCCCCTCCCTGTCTCTGGAACCCCCTATACCCCCTCCCTGTCTCTGTAACCCCCTCCCTATCTCTGTAAACCCCCTACACCCCCTCCCTGTCTCTGGAACCCCCGACACCCCCTCCCTGTCTCTGTAACCCCCTCCCTATCTCTGTAACACCCCTACACCCCCTCCCTGTCCCTGTAACCCCCTACACCCCCTCCCTGTCTCTGTAACCCCCTACACCCCCTCCCTGTCTCTGTAACCCCCTACACCCCATCCCTGTCTCTGTCACCCTCTACACCCCTCCCTGTCTCTGTAACCCCCCTACACCCCCTCCCTGTCTCTGTAACCCCCCTACACCCCCTCCCTGTCTCTGTAACCCCCTACACCCCCTCCCTGTCTCTGTAACCCCCCTACACCCCCTCCCTGTCTCTGTAACCCCCTACACCCCCTCCCTGTCTCTGTAACCCCCTACACCCCCTCCCTATCTCTGTAACCCCCTCCCTATCTCTGTAACCCCCTACACCCCCTCCCTATCTCTGGAAACCCCTACACCCCCTCCCTGTCTCTGTAACCCCCTACACCCCCTTCCTATCTCTGTAACCCCCTACACCCCCTCCCTGTCTCTGTAACCCCCTACACCCCCTTCCTATCTCTGTAACCCCCTACACCCCCTCCCTGTCTCTGTAACCCCCCTACACCCCCTCCCTGTCTCTGTAACCCCCTACACCCCCTCCCTGTCTCTGGAACCCCCTATACCCCCTCCCTGTCTCTGTAACCCCCTCCCTATCTCTGTAAACCCCCTACACCCCCTCCCTGTCTCTGGAACCCCCTACACCCCCTCCCTATCTCTGTAACCCCCCTACACCCCCTCCCTGTCTCTGTAACCCCCTCCCTATCTCTGTAACCCCCCTACACCCCCTCCCTGTCTCTGTAACCCCCTACACCCCCTCCCAGTCTCTGTAACCCCCTACACCCCCTCCCAGTCTCTGTAACCCCCTACACCCCCTCCCTGTCTCTGTAACCCCCTACACCCCCTCCCTGTCTCTGTAACCCCCTACACCCCCTCCCTGTCTCTGTAACCCCTACACCCCCTCCCTGTCTCTGTAACCCCCTACACCCCCTCCCTGTCTCTGTAACCCCCCTACACCCCCTACCTGTCACTGTAACCCCTACACCCCCTCCCTGTCACTGTAACCCCTACACCCCCTCCCTATCTCTGTAACCCCTACACCCCCTCCCTGTCTCTGTAACCCCTACACCCCCTCCCTGTCTCTGTAACCCCCCTACACCCCCTCCCTGTCTCTGTAACCCCCTCCCTGTCTCTGTAACCCCCCTACACCCGCTTCCTGTCTCTGTAACCCCCTACACCCCCTCCCTGTCTCTGTAACCCCCCTACACCCCCTCCCTGTCTCTTGTAACCCCCCTACACCCCCTCCCTATCTCTGTAACCCCCTCCCTGTCTCTGTAGCCCCCCTACACCCCCTCCCTGTCCCTGTAACCCGCTACACCCCCTCCCTGTCTCTGTAACCCCCCTACACCCCCTCCCTATCTCTGTAACCCCCTCCCTGTCTCTGTAACCCCCCTACACCCCCTTCCTGTCTCTGTAACCCCCTACACCCCCTCCCTGTCTCTGTAACCCCCCTACACCCCCTCCCTGTCTCTTGTAACCCCCCTACACCCCCTCCCTATCTCTGTAACCCCCCTACACCCCCTCCCTGTCCCTGTAACCCCCTACACCCCCTCCCTATCCCTGTAACCCCCTACACCCGCTCCCTATCCCTGTAACGCCCTACACCCCATCCCTGTCTCTGTAACCCCCTACACCCCCTCCCTGTCTCTGTAACCCCTACACTCCCTCCCTGTCTCTGTAACCCCCCCTACACCCCCTCCCTATCTCTGTAACCCCCCTACACCCCCTCCCTATCTCTGTAACCCCTACACCCCCTCCCTGTCTCTGTAACCCCCCCTACACCCCCTCCCTATCTCTGTAACTCCCCTACACCCCCTTCCTGTCTCTGTAACCCCCTACACCCCTTCCTGTGTCTGTAACCCCCTACACCCCCTCCCTGTCTCTGTAAACCCCCTACACTCCCTCCCTGTCTCTGTAACCCCCCTACACCCCCTCCCTGTCCCTGGAACCCCCTATACCCCTTCCCTGTCTCTGTAACCCGCCTACACCACCTCCCTATCTCCGTAACCCCCTACACCCCCTCCCTGTCTCCGTAACCCTCTACACCCCCTCCCTATCTCTGTAACCCCCTACACCCCCTCCCTATCCTTGTAACCCCCTACACCCCCTCACTATCTCTGTAACCCCCTACACCCCCTCCCTATCCCTGTAACCCCCTACACCCCCTCCCTATCTCTGTAACCCCCTACACCCCCTCCCTATCTCTGTAACCCCCTACACCCCCTCCCTATCTCTGTAACCCCCTACACCCCCTCCCTATCTCTGTAACCCCCTACACCCCCTCCCTATCCCTGTAACCCCCTACACCCCCTCCCTATCCCTGTAACCCCCTACACCCCCTCCCTATCCCTGTAACCCCCTACACCCCCTCCCTATCCCTGTAACCCCCTACACCCCCACCCGATCTCTGTAACCCCCTACACCCCCTCCCTGTCTCTGTAACCCCTCCCTGTCTCTGTAACCCCCCTACACCCCCTCCCTGTCTCTGTAACCCCTCCCTGTCTCTGTAACCCCCTACACCCCCTCCCTGTCTCTGTAACCCCCCTACACCCCCTCCCTGTCTCTGTAACCCCTCCCTATCTCTGTAACCCCCCTACACCCCCTCCCTGTCTCTGTAACCCCATACACCCCCTCCCTGTCTCTGTAACCCCCCTACACCCCCTCCCTGTCTCTGTCACCCCTCCCTGTCTCTGTAACCCCCCTACACTCCCTCCCTGTCTCTGTAACCCCCCTACACCCCCTCCCTGTCTCTGTAACCCCCCTACACCCCCTCCCTGTCTCTGTAACCCCCTACACCCCCTCCCTGTCTATGTAACCGCCTACACCCCCTCCCTGTCTCTGTAACCCCCTACACCCCCTCGCTGTCTCTGTAACCCCCTACACCCCCTCGCTGTCTCTGTAACCCCCTACACCCCCTCCCTATCTCTGTAACCCCTCCCTATCTCTGTAACCCCCTACACCCCCTCCCTGTCTCTGTAACCCCCCTACACCCCCTCCCTGTCTCTGTAACCCCTCCCTATCTCTGTAACCCCGCTATACCCCCTCCCTGTCTCTGTAACCCCTCCCTATCTCTGTAACCCCCCTACACCCCCTCCTCGTCTCTGTAACCCCCTACACCCCCTCCCTATCCCTGTAACCCCCCACACCCCCTCCCTGTCTCTGTAACCCCCTACACCCCCTCCCTGTCCCTGTAACCCCCTACACCCCCTCCCTGTCCCTGTAACCCCCTACACCCCCTCCCTGTCTCTGTAAACCCCTACACTCCCTCCCTGTCTCTGTAACCCCCTACACCCCCTCCCTGTCTCTGTAATCCCCTACACCCCCTCCCTGTCTCTGTAACCCCCTACACCCCCTCCCTGTCTCTGTAACCCCTCCCTGTCTCTGTAACCCCCGACACACCCTCCCTGTCTCTGTAACCCCCTACACCCCCTCCCTGACTCTGTAACCCCCCTACACCCCCTCCCTGTCTCTGTAACCCCCTACACACCCTCCCTGTCTCTGTAACCCCCTACACCCCCTCCCTGTCTCTGTAACCCCCTACACCCCCTCCCTGTCTCTGTAACCCCCTACACCCCCTCCCTGTCTCTGTAACCCCCCTACACCCACTCCCTGTCTCTGTAACGCCTCCCTGTCTCTGTAACCCCCTACACCCCCTCCCTGTCTCTGTAACCCCCCTACACCCCCTCCCTGACTCTGTAACCCCTCCCTATCTCTGTAACCCCCCTACAACCCCTCCCTGTCTCTGTAACCCCTCCCTGTCTCTGTAACCCCCCTACACACCCTCCCTGTCTCTGTAACCCCTCCCTGTCTCTGTAACCCCCTACACCCCCTCCCTGTCTCTGTAACCCCCCTACACCCCCTCCCTGTCTCTGTAACCCCTCCCTGTCTCTGTAACCCCCTACACCCCCTCCCTATCTCTGTAACCCCCCTACACCCCCTCCTCGTCTCTGTAACCCCCTACACCCCCTCCCTGTCTCTGCAACCCCCTACACCCCCTCCCTATCTCTGTAACCCACTACTCCCCCTCCCTGTCTCTGTAACCCCCTACACCCCCTCCCTGTCTCTGTAACTCCCCTACACCGCCTCCCTGTCTCTGTAACCCCCCTACACCCCCACCCTGTCTCTGTAACCCCCCTACACCCCCTCCCTATCTCTGTAACCCCCCTACACCCCCTCCCTGTCTCTGTATCCCCCTACACCCCCTCCCTGTCTCTGTAACCCCCCTACACCCCCTCCCTATCTCTGTAACCCCCTACACCCCCCTCCCTGTCTCTGTCACCCCCCTACACCCCCTCCCTGTCTCTGTAACCCCCTACACCCCCTCCCTGTCCCTGTAACCCCCTACACCCCCTCCCTGTCTCTGTAACCCCCTACACCCCCTTCCTGTCTCTGTAACCCCTCCCTGTCTCTGTAACCCCTCCCTGTCTCTGTAACCCCCTACACCCCCTCCCTGTCTCTGTAACCCCCTACACCCCCTCCCTGTCTCTGTAACCCCCTACACCCCTCCCTGTCTCTGCAACCCCCTACACCCCCTCCCTGTCTCTGTAACCCCTCCCTGTCCCTGTGACCCCCTACACCCTCTCCCTGTCTCTGTAACCCCCTACACCCCCTCCCTGTCTCTGTAACCCCCTACACCCCCTCCCTGTCTCTGTAACCCCCTACACCCCCTCCCTGTCTCTGTAACCCCCTACACCCCCTCCCTGTCTCTGTAACCCCCTACACCCCCTCCCTGTCCCTGTAACCCCCTACACCCCCTCCCTGTCCCTGTAACCCCCTACACCCCCTCCCTGTCCCTGTAACCCCCTACAACCCCTCCCTGTCTCTGTAACCCCCTACACCCCCTCCCTGTCTCTGTAACCCCTCCCTGTCTCTGTAACCCCCTACACCCCCTCCCTGTCTCTGTAACCCCCTACACCCCCTCCCTGTCTCTGTAACCCCCTACACCCCCTCCCTGTCTCTGTAACCCCCCTACACCCCCTCCCTGTCTCTGTAACCCCCTCCCTGTCCCTGTAACCCCCTACACCCCCTCCCTGTCTCTGTAACCCCCTACACCCCCTCCCTGTCTCTGTAACCCCCCTACACCCCCTCCCTGTCTCTGTAACCCCTCCCTGTCCCTGTGACCCACTACACCCCCTCCCTGTCTCTGTAACCCCCTACACCCCTCCCTGTCTCTGCAACCCCCTACACCCCCTCCCTGTCTCTGTAACCCCTCCCTGTCCCTGTGACCCCCTACACCCTCTCCCTGTCTCTGTAACCCCCTACACCCCCTCCCTGTCTCTGTAACCCCCTACACCCCCTCCCTGTCTCTGTAACCCCCTACACCCCCTCCCTGTCTCTGTAACCCCCTACACCCCCTCCCTGTCCCTGTAACCCCCTACACCCCCTCCCTGTCCCTGTAACCCCCTACACCCCCTCCCTGTCCCTGTAACCCCCTACAACCCCTCCCTGTCTCTGTAACCCCCTACACCCCCTCCCTGTCTCTGTAACCCCTCCCTGTCTCTGTAACCCCCTACACCCCCTCCCTGTCTCTGTAACCCTCTACACCCCCTCCCTGTCTCTGTAACCCCCTACACCCCCTCCCTGTCTCTGTAACCCCCCTACACCCCCTCCCTGTCTCTGTAACCCCCTCCCTGTCCCTGTAACCCCCTACACCCCCTCCCTGTCTCTGTAACCCCCTACACCCCCTCCCTGTCTCTGTAACCCCCCTACACCCCCTCCCTGTCTCTGTAACGCCCCTACACCCCCTCCCTGTCTCTGTAACCCCTCCCTGTCCCTGTGACCCACTACACCCCCTCCCTATCCCTGTAACCCCCTACACCCCCTCCCTGTCTCTGTGACCCCCTACACCCCCTCCCTGTCCCTGTAACCCCCTACACCCCCTCCCTGTCTCTGTAACCCCCTCCCTGTCTCTGTAACCCCCTACACCCCCTCCCTATCTCTGTAACCCCCTACACCCCCTCCCTATCTCTGTAACCCCCTACACCCCCTCCCTGTCTCTCTAACCCCCTCCCTGTCTCTGTAACCCCCTACACCCCCTCCCTATCTCTGTAACCCCCTACACCCCCTCCCTGTCTCTGTAACCCCCTACACCCCCTCCCTATCTCTGTAACCCCCTACACCCTCTCCCTGTCTCTGTAACCCCCTCCCTGTCTCTGTAACCCCCTACACCCCCTCCCTGTCTCTGTAACCCCCCTACACTCCCCTCCCTGTCTCTGTAACCCCCTACACCCCCTCCCTGTCTCTGTAACCCCCCTACACTCCCTCCCTGTCTCTCTAACCCCCTACACCCCCTCGCTATCTCTGTAACCCCCTACACCCCCTCCCTGTCTCTGTAACCCCCTACACCCCCTCCCTGTCTCTGTAACCCCCCTACACCCCCTCCCTGTCTCTGTAACCCCCTACACCCCCTCCCTGTCTCTGTAACCACCTACACCCCCTCCCTGTCTCTGTAACCCCCTACACCCCCTCCCTGTCTCTGTAACCACCTACACCCCCTCCCTGTCTCTGTAACCCCCTACACCCCCTCCCTGTCTCTGTAACCCCCCTACACCCCCTCCCTGTCTCTGTAACCCCCTACACCCCCCTCCCTGTCTCTGTAACCCCCTACACCCCCTCCCTGTCTCTGTAACCCCCCTACACCCCCTCCCTGTCTCTGTAACCCCCTACACCCCCCTCCCTGTCTCTGTAACCCCTCCCTGTCTCTGTAACCCCCTACACCCCCTCCCTGTCTCTGTAACCCCCTACACCCCCTCCCTGTCTCTGTAACCCCTCCCTGTCTCTGTAACCCCCTACACCCCCTCCCTGTCTCTGTAACCCCCCTACACCCCCTCCCCGACTCTGTAACCCCTCCCTATCTCTGTAACCCCCCTACAACCCCTCCCTGTCTCTGTAACCCCTCCCTGTCTCTGTAACCCCCCTACACACCCTCCCTGTCTCTGTAACTCCTCCCTGTCTCTGTAACCCCCTACACCCCCTCCCTGTCTCTGTAACCCCCCTACACCCCCTCCCTGTCTCTGTAACCCCTCCCTGTCTCTGTAACCGCCTACACCCCCTCCCTATCTCTGTAACCCCCCTACACCCCCTCCTCGTCTCTGTAACCCCCTACACCCCCTCCCTGTCTCTGTAACCCCCTACACCCCCTCCCTATCTCTGTAACCCCCCTACACCCCCTCCCTGTCTCTGTAACCCCTCCCTGTCTCTGTAACCCCCGACACCCCCCTCCCTGTCTCTGTAACCCCCTACACCCCCTCCCTGTCTCTGTAACCCCCCTACACCCCCTCCCTGTCTCTGTAACCCCCCTACACCCCCTCCCTATCTCTGTAACCCCCCTACACGCCCTCCCTGTCTCTGTATCCCCCTACACCCCCTCCCTGTCTCTGTAACCCCCCTACACCCCCTCCCTATCTCTGTAACCCCCTACACCCCCCTCCCTGTCTCTGTCACCCCCCTACACCCCCTCCCTGTCTCTGTAACCCCCTACACCCCCTCCCTGTCCCTGTAACCCCCTACACCCCCTCCCTGTCTCTGTAACCCCCTACACCCCCTCCCTGTCCCTGTAACCCCTCCCTGTCTCTGTAACCCCTCCCTGTCTCTGTAACCCCCTACACCCCCTCCCTGTCCCTGTAACCCCCTACACCCCCTCCCTATCTCTGTAACCCCCTACACCCCCTCCCTGTCTCTGTAACCCCCTCCCTATCTCTGTAAACCCCCTACACCCCCTCCCTGTCTCTGGAACCCCCTACACCCCCTCCCTGTCTCTGTAACCCCCTCCCTATCTCTGTAACACCCCTACACCCCCTCCCTGTCCCTGTAACCCCCTACACCCCCTCCCTGTCTCTGTAACCCCCTACACCCCCTCCCTGTCTCTGTAACCCCCTACACCCCATCCCTGTCTCTGTCACCCTCTACACCCCTCCCTGTCTCTGTAACCCCCTACACCCCCTCCCTGTCTCTGTAACCCCCTACACCCCCTCCCTGTCTCTGTAACCCCCTACACCCACTCCCTGTCTCTGTAACCCCCTACACCCCCTCCCTGTCTCTGTAACCCCCTACACCCCCTCCCTGTCTCTGTAACCCCCTACACCCCCTCCCTATCTCTGTAACCCCCTCCCTGTCTCTGTAACCCCCCTACACCCCCTCCCTGTCCCTGTAACCCCCTACACCCCCTCCCTATCCCTGTAACCCCCTACACCCCCTCCCTGTCTCTGTAACGCCCTACACCCCATCCCTGTCTCTGTAACCCCCTACACCCCCTCCCTGTCTCTGTAACCCCTACACTCCCTCCCTGTCTCTGTAACCCCCCCTACACCCCCTCCCTATCTCTGTAACCCCCCTACACCCCCTCCCTATCTCTGTAACCCCTACACCCCCTCCCTGTCTCTGTAACCCCCCCTACACCCCCTCCCTATCTCTGTAACTCCCCTACACCCCCTTCCTGTCTCTGTAACCCCCTACACCCCTTCCTGTGTCTGTAACCCCCTACACCCCCTCCCTGTCTCTGTAAACCCCCTACACTCCCTCCCTGTCTCTGTAACCCCCCTACACCCCCTCCCTGTCCCTGGAACCCCCTATACCCCTTCCCTGTCTCTGTAACCCGCCTACACCACCTCCCTATCTCCGTAACCCCCTACACCCCCTCCCTGTCTCCGTAACCCTCTACACCCCCTCCCTATCTCTGTAACCCCCTACACCCCCTCCCTATCTCTGTAACCCCCTACACCCCCTCCCTATCTCTGTAACCCCCTACACCCCCTCCCTATCTCTGTAACCCCCTACACCCCCTCCCTATCCTTGTAACCCCCTACACCCCCTCACTATCTCTGTAACCCCCTACACCCCCTCCCTATCCCTGTAACCCCCTACACCCCCTCCCTATCTCTGTAACCCCCTACACCCCCTCCCTATCTCTGTAACCCCCTACACCCCCTCCCTATCTCTGTAACCCCCTACACCCCCTCCCTATCTCTGTAACCCCCTACACCCCCTCCCTATCCCTGTAACCCCCTACACCCCCTCCCTATCCCTGTAACCCCCTACACCCCCTCCCTATCCCTGTAACCCCCTACACCCCCTCCCTATCCCTGTAACCCCCTACACCCCCACCCGATCTCTGTAACCCCCTACACCCCCTCCCTGTCTCTGTAACCCCTCCCTGTCTCTGTAACCCCCCTACACCCCCTCCCTGTCTCTGTAACCCCTCCCTGTCTCTGTAACCCCCTACACCCCCTCCCTGTCTCTGTAACCCCCCTACACCCCCTCCCTGTCTCTGTAACCCCTCCCTATCTCTGTAACCCCCCTACACCCCCTCCCTGTCTCTGTAACCCCTCCCTATCTCTGTAACCCCCCTACACCCCCTCCCTGTCTCTGTAACCCCCTACACTCCCTCCCTGTCTCTGTAACCCCCCTACACCCCCTCCCTGTCTCTGTAACCCCCCTACACCCCCTCCCTGTCTCTGTAACCCCCTACACCCCCTCCCTGTCTATGTAACCGCCTACACCCCCTCCCTGTCTCTGTAACCCCCTACACCCCCTCGCTGTCTCTGTAACCCCCTACACCCCCTCGCTGTCTCTGTAACCCCCTACACCCCCTCCCTATCTCTGTAACCCCTCCCTATCTCTGTAACCCCCTACACCCCCTCCCTGTCTCTGTAACCCCCCTACACCCCCTCCCTGTCTCTGTAACCCCTCCCTATCTCTGTAACCCCGCTATACCCCCTCCCTGTCTCTGTAACCCCTCCCTATCTCTGTAACCCCCCTACACCCCCTCCTCGTCTCTGTAACCCCCTACACCCCCTCCCTATCCCTGTAACCCCCCACACCCCCTCCCTGTCTCTGTAACCCCCTACACCCCCTCCCTGTCCCTGTAACCCCCTACACCCCCTCCCTGTCCCTGTAACCCCCTACACCCCCTCCCTGTCTCTGTAAACCCCTACACTCCCTCCCTGTCTCTGTAACCCCCTACACCCCCTCCCTGTCTCTGTAATCCCCTACACCCCCTCCCTGTCTCTGTAACCCCCTACACCCCCTCCCTGTCTCTGTAACCCCTCCCTGTCTCTGTAACCCCCGACACACCCTCCCTGTCTCTGTAACCCCCTACACCCCCTCCCTGACTCTGTAACCCCCCTACACCCCCTCCCTGTCTCTGTAACCCCCTACACACCCTCCCTGTCTCTGTAACCCCCTACACCCCCTCCCTGTCTCTGTAACCCCCTACACCCCCTCCCTGTCTCTGTAACCCCCTACACCCCCTCCCTGTCTCTGTAACCCCCCTACACCCACTCCCTGTCTCTGTAACGCCTCCCTGTCTCTGTAACCCCCTACACCCCCTCCCTGTCTCTGTAACCCCCCTACACCCCCTCCCTGACTCTGTAACCCCTCCCTATCTCTGTAACCCCCCTACAACCCCTCCCTGTCTCTGTAACCCCTCCCTGTCTCTGTAACCCCCCTACACACCCTCCCTGTCTCTGTAACCCCTCCCTGTCTCTGTAACCCCCTACACCCCCTCCCTGTCTCTGTAACCCCCCTACACCCCCTCCCTGTCTCTGTAACCCCTCCCTGTCTCTGTAACCCCCTACACCCCCTCCCTATCTCTGTAACCCCCCTACACCCCCTCCTCGTCTCTGTAACCCCCTACACCCCCTCCCTGTCTCTGCAACCCCCTACACCCCCTCCCTATCTCTGTAACCCACTACTCCCCCTCCCTGTCTCTGTAACCCCCTACACCCCCTCCCTGTCTCTGTAACTCCCCTACACCGCCTCCCTGTCTCTGTAACCCCCCTACACCCCCACCCTGTCTCTGTAACCCCCCTACACCCCCTCCCTATCTCTGTAACCCCCCTACACCCCCTCCCTGTCTCTGTATCCCCCTACACCCCCTCCCTGTCTCTGTAACCCCCCTACACCCCCTCCCTATCTCTGTAACCCCCTACACCCCCCTCCCTGTCTCTGTCACCCCCCTACACCCCCTCCCTGTCTCTGTAACCCCCTACACCCCCTCCCTGTCCCTGTAACCCCCTACACCCCCTCCCTGTCTCTGTAACCCCCTACACCCCCTTCCTGTCTCTGTAACCCCTCCCTGTCTCTGTAACCCCTCCCTGTCTCTGTAACCCCCTACACCCCCTCCCTGTCCCTGTAACCCCCTACACCCCCTCCCTGTCTCTGTAACCCCCAACACCCCCTCCCTGTCTCTGTATCCCCCGACACCCCCTCCCTGTCTCTGTAAGCCCCTACACCCCCTCCCTGTCTCTGTAACCCCTCCCTGTCTCTGTAACCCCCTACACCCCCTCCCTGTCTCTGTAACCCCCTACACCCCCTCCCTGTCTCTGTAACCCCCTACACCCCTCCCTGTCTCTGCAACCCCCTACACCCCCTCCCTGTCTCTGTAACCCCTCCCTGTCCCTGTGACCCCCTACACCCTCTCCCTGTCTCTGTAACCCCCTACACCCCCTCCCTGTCTCTGTAACCCCCTACACCCCCTCCCTGTCTCTGTAACCCCCTACACCCCCTCCCTGTCTCTGTAACCCCCTACACCCCCTCCCTGTCTCTGTAACCCCCTACACCCCCTCCCTGTCCCTGTAACCCCCTACACCCCCTCCCTGTCCCTGTAACCCCCTACACCCCCTCCCTGTCCCTGTAACCCCCTACAACCCCTCCCTGTCTCTGTAACCCCCTACACCCCCTCCCTGTCTCTGTAACCCCTCCCTGTCTCTGTAACCCCCTACACCCCCTCCCTGTCTCTGTAACCCCCTACACCCCCTCCCTGTCTCTGTAACCCCCTACACCCCCTCCCTGTCTCTGTAACCCCCCTACACCCCCTCCCTGTCTCTGTAACCCCCTCCCTGTCCCTGTAACCCCCTACACCCCCTCCCTGTCTCTGTAACCCCCTACACCCCCTCCCTGTCTCTGTAACCCCCCTACACCCCCTCCCTGTCTCTGTAACCCCTCCCTGTCCCTGTGACCCACTACACCCCCTCCCTGTCTCTGTAACCCCCTACACCCCTCCCTGTCTCTGCAACCCCCTACACCCCCTCCCTGTCTCTGTAACCCCTCCCTGTCCCTGTGACCCCCTACACCCTCTCCCTGTCTCTGTAACCCCCTACACCCCCTCCCTGTCTCTGTAACCCCCTACACCCCCTCCCTGTCTCTGTAACCCCCTACACCCCCTCCCTGTCTCTGTAACCCCCTACACCCCCTCCCTGTCCCTGTAACCCCCTACACCCCCTCCCTGTCCCTGTAACCCCCTACACCCCCTCCCTGTCCCTGTAACCCCCTACAACCCCTCCCTGTCTCTGTAACCCCCTACACCCCCTCCCTGTCTCTGTAACCCCTCCCTGTCTCTGTAACCCCCTACACCCCCTCCCTGTCTCTGTAACCCCCTACACCCCCTCCCTGTCTCTGTAACCCCCTACACCCCCTCCCTGTCTCTGTAACCCCCCTACACCCCCTCCCTGTCTCTGTAACCCCCTCCCTGTCCCTGTAACCCCCTACACCCCCTCCCTGTCTCTGTAACCCCCTACACCCCCTCCCTGTCTCTGTAACCCCCCTACACCCCCTCCCTGTCTCTGTAACGCCCCTACACCCCCTCCCTGTCTCTGTAACCCCTCCCTGTCCCTGTGACCCACTAAACCCCCTCCCTATCCCTGTAACCCCCTACACCCCCTCCCTGTCTCTGTGACCCCCTACACCCCCTCCCTGTCCCTGTAACCCCCTACACCCCCTCCCTGTCTCTGTAACCCCCTCCCTGTCTCTGTAACCCCCTACACCCCCTCCCTATCTCTGTAACCCCCTACACCCCCTCCCTATCTCTGTAACCCCCTACACCCCCTCCCTGTCTCTCTAACCCCCTCCCTATCTCTGTAACCCCCTACACCCCCTCCCTGTCTCTGTAACCCCCTACACCCCCTCCCTATCTCTGTAACCCCCTACACCCTCTCCCTGTCTCTGTAACCCCCTCCCTGTCTCTGTAACCCCCTACACCCCCTCCCTGTCTCTGTAACCCCCCTACACTCCCCTCCCTGTCTCTGTAACCCCCTACACCCCCTCCCTGTCTCTGTAACCCCCCTACACTCCCTCCCTGTCTCTCTAACCCCCTACACCCCCTCGCTATCTCTGTAACCCCCTACACCCCCTCCCTGTCTCTGTAACCCCCTACACCCCCTCCCTGTCTCTGTAACCCCCTACACCCCCTCCCTGTCTCTGTAACCACCTACACCCCCTCCCTGTCTCTGTAACCCCCTACACCCCCTCCCTGTCTCTGTAACCCCCCTACACCCCCTCCCTGTCTCTGTAACCCCCTACACCCCCCTCCCTGTCTCTGTAACCCCCTACACCCCCTCCCTGTCTCTGTAACCCCCCTACACCCCCTCCCTGTCTCTGTAACCCCCTACACCCCCCTCCCTGTCTCTGTAACCCCTCCCTGTCTCTGTAACCCCCTACACCCCCTCCCTGTCTCTGTAACCCCCTACACCCCCTCCCTGTCTCTGTAACCCCTCCCTGTCTCTGTAACCCCCTACACCCCCTCCCTGTCTCTGTAACCCCCCTACACCCCCTCCCCGACTCTGTAACCCCTCCCTATCTCTGTAACCCCCCTACAACCCCTCCCTGTCTCTGTAACCCCTCCCTGTCTCTGTAACCCCCCTACACACCCTCCCTGTCTCTGTAACTCCTCCCTGTCTCTGTAACCCCCTACACCCCCTCCCTGTCTCTGTAACCCCCCTACACCCCCTCCCTGTCTCTGTAACCCCTCCCTGTCTCTGTAACCGCCTACACCCCCTCCCTATCTCTGTAACCCCCCTACACCCCCTCCTCGTCTCTGTAACCCCCTACACCCCCTCCCTGTCTCTGTAACCCCCTACACCCCCTCCCTATCTCTGTAACCCCCCTACACCCCCTCCCTGTCTCTGTAACCCCTCCCTGTCTCTGTAACCCCCGACACCCCCCTCCCTGTCTCTGTAACCCCCTACACCCCCTCCCTGTCTCTGTAACCCCCCTACACCCCCTCCCTGTCTCTGTAACCCCCCTACACCCCCTCCCTATCTCTGTAACCCCCCTACACGCCCTCCCTGTCTCTGTATCCCCCTACACCCCCTCCCTGTCTCTGTAACCCCCCTACACCCCCTCCCTATCTCTGTAACCCCCTACACCCCCCTCCCTGTCTCTGTCACCCCCCTACACCCCCTCCCTGTCTCTGTAACCCCCTACACCCCCTCCCTGTCCCTGTAACCCCCTACACCCCCTCCCTGTCTCTGTAACCCCCTACACCCCCTCCCTGTCCCTGTAACCCCTCCCTGTCTCTGTAACCCCTCCCTGTCTCTGTAACCCCCTACACCCCCTCCCTGTCCCTGTAACCCCCTACACCCCCTCCCTATCTCTGTAACCCCCTACACCCCCTCCCTGTCTCTGTAACCCCCTACACCCCCTCCCTGTCTCTGTAACCCCCTACACCCCCTCCCTGTCTCTGTAACCCCCTACACCCCCTCCCTGTCTCTGTAACCCCCAACACCCCCTCCCTGTCTCTGTAACCCCCGACACCCCCTCCCTGTCTCTGTAAGCCCCTACACCCCCTCCCTGTCTCTGTAACTCCTCCCTGTCTCTGTAACCCCTCCCTGTCTCTGTAACCCCCTACACCCCCTCCCTGTCTCTGTAACCCCCTACACCCCCTCCCTGTCTCTGCAACCCCCTACACCCCCTCCCTGTCTCTGTAACCCCCCTACATGCCCTCCCTGTCTCTGTAACCCCCCTACACCCCCTCCCTGTCTCTGTAACCCCTCCCTGTCCCTGTGACCCCCTACACCCTCTCCCTGTCTCTGTAACCCCCTACACCCCCTCCCTGTCTCTGTAACCCCCTACACCCCCTCCCTGTCCCTGTAACCCCCTACACCCCCTCCCTGTCCCTGTAACCCCCTACACCCCCTCCCTGTCTCTGTAACCCCCTACACCCCCTCCCTGTCTCTGTAACCCCTCCCTGTCTCTGTAACCCCCTACACCCCCTCCCTGTCTCTGTAACCCCCTACACCCCCTCCCTGTCTCTGTAACCCCCCTACACCCCCTCCCTGTCTCTGTAACCCCTCCCTGTCCCTGTGACCCCCTACACCCCCTCCCTATCCCTGTAACCCCCTACACCCCCTCCCTGTCTCTGTAACCCCCTACACCCCCTCCCTGTCTCTGTAACCCTCCTACACCCCCTCCCTGTCTCTGTAACCCCCCTACACCCCCTCCCTGTCTCTGTAACCCCTCCCTGTCCCTGTGACCCCCTACACCCCCTCCCTATCCCTGTAACCCCCTACACCCCCTCCCTGTCTCTGTAACCTCTCCCTGTCTCTGTAACCCCCTTCACCCCCTCCCTGTCTCTGTAACCCCCTACACCCCCTCCCTGTCTCTGTAACCCCCTACACCCCCTCCCTGTCTCTGTAACCCCCCTACACCCCCTCCCTGTCTCTGTAACCCCCCTACACCCCCTCCCTGTCTCTGTAACCCCCTCCCTGTCCCTGTAACCCCCTACACCCCCTCCCTGTCTCTGTAACCCCTCCCTGTCCCTGTGACCCCCTACACCCCCTCCCTATCCCTGTAACCCCCTACACCCCCTCCCTGTCTCTGTGACCCCCTACACCCCCTCCCTGTCCCTGTAACCCCCTACACCCCCTCCCTGTCTCTGTAACCCCCTACACCCCCTCCCTATCCCTGTAACCCCCTACACCCCCTCCCTGTCTCTGTAACCCCCTCCCTGTCTCTGTAACCCCCTACACCCCCTCCCTATCTCTGTAACTCCCTACACCCCCTCCCTATCTCTGTAACCCCCCTACACTCCCTCCCTGTCTCTCTAACCCCCTACACCCCCTCCCTGTCTCTGTAACCCCCTACACCCCCTCCCTGTCTCTGTAACCACCTACACCCCCTCCCAGTCTCTGTAACCCCCTACACCCCCTCCCTGTCTCTGTAACCCCCTCCCTATCTCTGTAACCCCCTACACCCCCTCCCTGTCTCTATAACCCCCTTCACCCCCTCCCTGTCTCTGTAACCCCCTACACCCTCTCCCTGTCTCTGTAACCCCCTCCCTGTCTCTGTAACCCCCTACACCCCCTCCCTGTCTCTGTAACCCCCTCCCTGTCTCTGTAACCCCCTACACCCCCTCCCTGTCTCTGTAACCCCCCTACACTCCCCTCCCTGTCTTTGTAACCCCCTACACCCCCTCCCTGTCTCTGTAACCACCTACACCCCCTCCCTGTCTCTGTAACCCCCTCCCTGTCTCTGTAACCCCCTACACCCCCTCCCTGTCTCTGTAACCCCCAACACCCCCTCCCTGTCTCTGTAACCTCCTACACCCCCTCCCTGTCTCTGTAACCACCTACACCCCCTCCCTGTCTCTGTAACCCCCCTACACCCCCTCCCTGTCTCTGTAACCCCCTACACCCCCTCCCTGTCTCTGTAACCCCCTACACCCCCTCCCTGTCTCTGTAACCCCCCTACACCCCCTCCCTGTCTCTGTAACCCCCTACACCCCCTCCCTGTCTCTGTAACCCCCTACACCCCCTCCCTGTCTCTGTAACCCCCTACACCCCCTCCCTGTCTCTGTAACCACCTACACCCCCTCCCTGTCTCTGTAACCCCCAACACCCCCTCCCTGTCTCTATAACCCCCTACACCCCCTCCCTGTCTCTGTAACCCCCCTACACCCCCTCCGTGTCTCTGTAACCCCCTACACCCCCTCCCTGTCTCTGTAACCCCCTACACCCCCTCCCTGTCTCTGTAACCCCCTACACCCCCTCCCTGTCTCTGTAACCCCTCCCTATCTCTGTAACCCCCCTACACCCCCTCCTCGTCTCTGTAACCCCCTACACCCCATCCCTATCTCTGTAACCCCCCTACACCCCCTCCCTGTCTCTGTAACCCCTCCCTGTCTCTGCAACCCCCTACACCCCCTCCCTGTCTCTGTAACCCCCCTACACCCCCTCCCTGTCTCTGTAACCCCCCTACACCCCCTCCCTGTCTCTGTAACCCCCCTACACCCCCTCCCTGTCTCTGTAACCCCCCTACACCCCCTCCCTGTCTCTGTAACCCCCCTACACCCCCTCCCTGTCTCTGTAACCCCCCTACACCCCCTCCCTGTCTCTGTAACCCCCCTACACCCCCTCCCTGTCTCTGTAACCCCCCTACACCCCCTCCCTGACTCTGTAACCCCCCTACACCCCCTCCCTGACTCTGTATCCACCTACACCCCCTCCCTGTCTCTGTATCCCCCTACACCCCCTCCCTGTCTCTGTAACCCCCCTACACCCCCTCCCTATCTCTGTAACCCCCTACACCCCCTCCCTGTCTCTGTAACCCCCCTACACCACCTCCCTGTCTCTGTAACCCCCCTACACCCCCTCCCTGTCTCTGTAACCCCCTACACCCCCTCCCTGTCTCTGTAACCCCCTACACCCCCTCCCTGTCTATGTAACCCCCTCCCTGTCTCTGTAACCCCCTACACCCCCTCCCTGTCTCTGTAACCCCCTACACCCCCTCCCTGTCTATGTAACCCCCTCCCTGTCTCTGTAACCCGCTACACCCCCTCCCTGTCTCTGTAACCGCCCTACACCCCCTCCCTGACTCTGTAAGCCCTCCCTATCTCTGTAACCCCCTACACCCCCTCCCTATCTCTGTAACCCCCCTACAACCCCTCCCTGTCTCTGTAACCCCCCTACACCCCCTCCCTGTCTCTGTAACCCCTCCCTATCTCTGTAACCCCCCTACACCCCCTCCTCGTCTCTGTAACCCCCTACACCAACTCCCTGTCTCTGTATCCCTCTACACCCCCTCCCTGTCTCTGTAACCCCCTACACCCCCTCCCTGTCTCTGTAACCCCCCTACACCCCCTCCCTGTCTCTGTAACCCCCCTACACCCCCTCCCTATCTCTGTAACCCCCTACACCCCCCTCCCTGTCTCTGTAACCCCCCTACACCCCCTCCCTGTCTCTGTAACCCCCTACACCCCCTCCCTGTCCCTGTAACCCCCTACACCCCCTCACTGTCTCTGTAACCCCCTACACACCCTCCCTGTCTCTGTAACCCCCTACACACCCTCCCTGTCTCTGTAACCCCCTACACCCCCTCCCTGTCTCTGTAACCCCCTACACCCCCTCCCTGTCTCTGTAACCCCCTACACCCCCTCCCTGTCTCTGTAACCCCCCTACACCCCCTCCCTGACTCTGTAACCCCTCCCTATCTCTGTAACCCCCCTACAACCCCTCCCTGTCTCTGTAACCCCTCCATGTCTCTGTAACCCCCCTACACCCCCTCCCTGTCTCTGTAACCCCTCCCTGTCTCTGTAACCCCCTACACCCCCTCCCTGTCTCTGTAACCCCTCCCTATCTCTGTAACCCCCCTATACCCCCTCCCTGTCTCTGTAACCCCTCCCTATCTCTGTAACCCCCCTACACCCCCTCCTCGTCTCTGTAACCCCCCTACACCCCCTCCCTGTCTCTGTAACCCCCCTACACCCCCTCCCCATCTCTGTAACCCCCTACACCCCCCTCCCTGTCTCTGTAACCCCCTACACCCCCTCCCTGTCTCTGTAACCCCCTACACCCCCTCCCTGTCTCTGTAATCCCCCTACACCCCCTCCCTGTCTCTGTAACCCCCCTACACCCCCTCCCCGTCTCTGTAACCCCCTACACCCCCTCCCTGTCTCTGTAACCCCCTACACCCCCTCCCTGTCTCTGTAACCCCCTACACCCCCTCCCTGTCTCTGTAACCCCCTACCCCCCCTCCCTGTCTCTGTAACCCCCTACACCCCCTCCCTGTCTCTGTAACCATCTACACCCCCCCCTGTCTCTGTAACCCCCTACACCCCCTCCCTGTCTCTATAACCCCCTACACCCCCTCCCTGTCTCTGTAACCCCCCTACACCCCCTCCCTGTCTCTGTAACCCCCCTACACCCCCTCCCTGTCTCTGTAACCCCCCTACACCCCCTCCCTGTCTCTGTAACCCCCTACACCCCCTCCCTGTCTCTGTAACCCCCTACACCCCCTCCCTATCTCTGTAACCCCCTCCCTGTCTCTGTAACCCCCTACACCCCCTCCCTGTCTCTGTAACCCCCCTACACCCCCTCCCTGTCTCTGTAACCCCCCTGCACCCCCTCCCTGTCTCTGTAACCCCCCTACACCCCCTCCCTGTCTCTGTAACCCCCTACACCCCCTCCCTGTCTCTGTAACCCCCTACACCCCCTCCCTATCTCTGTAACCCCCTACACCCCCTCCCTGTCTCTGTAACCCCCTACACCCCCTCCCTATCTCTGTAACCCCCTCCCTATCTCTGTAACCCCCTACACCCCCTCCCTATCTCTGGAACCCCCTACACCCTCTCCCTGTCTCTGTAACCCCCTACACCCCCTTCCTATCTCTGTAACCCCCTACACCCCCTCCCTGTCTCTGTAACCCCCTACACCCCCTCCCTGTCTCTGTAACCCCCTACACCCCCTTCCAATCTCTGTAACCCCCTACACCCCCTCCCTGTCTCTGTAACCCCCCTACACCCCCTCCCTATCTCTGTAACCCCCTACACCCCCTCCCTGTCTCTGGAACCCCCTATACCCCCTCCCTGTCTCTGTAACCCCCTCCCTATCTCTGTAAACCCCCTACACCCCCTCCCTGTCTCTGGAACCCCCTACACCCCCTCCCTGTCTCTGTAACCCCATCCCTATCTCTGTAACCCCCCTACACCCCCTCCCTGTCTCTGTAACCCCCTACACCCCCTCCCTGTCTCTGTAACCCCCTACACACCCTCCCAGTCTCTGTAACCCCCTACACCCCCTCCCTGTCCCTGTAACCCCCTACACCACCTCCCTATCCCTGTAACCCCCTACACCCCCTCCCTGTCTCTGTAACCCCCTACACCCCCTCCCTGTCTCTGTAACCCCCTACACACCCTCCCAGTCTCTGGAACCCCCTATACCCCCTCCCTGTCTCTGTAACCCCCTCCCTATCCCTGTAACCCCCTACACCCCCTCCCTGTCTCTGTAACCCCCCTACACCCCCTCCCTATCCCTGTAACCCCCTACACCCCCTCCCTGTCCCTGTAACCCCCTACACCCCCTCCCTATCCCTGTAACCCCCTACACCCCCTCCCTGTCTCTGTAACCCCCTACACACCCTCCCAGTCTCTGTAACCCCCTACACCCCCTCCCTGTCCCTGTAACCCCCTACACCCCCTCCCTATCCCTGTAACCCCCTACACCCCCTCCCTGTCCCTGTAACCCCCTACACCCCCTCCCTATCCCTGTAACCCCCTACACCCCCTCCCTGTCCCTGTAACCCCCTACACCCCCTCCCTATCTCTGTAACCCCCTACACCCCCTCCCTGTCTCTGTAACCCCCTACACCCCCTCCCTGTCTCTGTAACCCCCTACACCCCCTCCCTGTCCCTGTAACCCCTACACCCCCTCCCTGTCTCTGTAACCCCCTACACCCCCTCCCAGTCTCTGTAACCCCCTCCCTGTCTCTGTAACCCCCCTACACCCCCTTCCTGTCTCTGTAACCCCCTACACCCCCTCCCTGTCTCTGTAACCCCCCTACACCCCCTCCCTGTCTCTTGTAACCCCCCTACACCCCCTCCCTATCTCTGTAACCCCCTCCCTGTCTCTGTAGCCCCCCTACACCCCCTCCCTGTCCCTGTAACCCGCTACACCCCCTCCCTGTCTCTGTAACCCCCCTACACCCCCTCCCTATCTCTGTAACCCCCTCCCTGTCTCTGTAACCCCTACACCCCCTTCCTGTCTCTGTAACCCCCTACACCCCCTCCCTGTCTCTGTAACCCCCCTACACCCCCTCCCTGTCTCTTGTAACCCCCCTACACCCCCTCCCTATCTCTGTAACCCCCTCCCTGTCTCTGTAGCCCCCCTACACCCCCTCCCTGTCCCTGTAACCCCCTACACCCCCTCCCTGTCCCTGTAACCCCCTACACCCCCTCCCTGTCTCTGTAACCCCCTACACCCCCTCCCTGTCTCTGTAACCCCTACACCCCCTCCCTGTCTCTGTAACCCCTACACCCCCTCCCTGTCTCTGTAACCCCCTACACCCCCACCCTGTCTCTGGAACCCCCTACACCCCCTCCCTGTCTCTGGAACCCCTACACCCCCTCCCTATCTCTGTAACCCCCTACACCCCCTCCCTGTCTCTGGAACCCCCTACACCCCCTCCCTGTCTCTGCAACCCCCCTACACCCCCTCCCTGTCTCTGCAACCCCCCTACACCCCCTCCCTGTCTCTGCAACCCCCCTACACCCCCTCCCTATCTCTGTAACCCCCTACACCCCCTCCCTATCTCTGTAACCCCCTACACCCCCTCCCTGTCTCTGGAACCCCCTACACCCCCTCCCTGTCTCTGTAACCCCCTCCCTATCTCTGTAAACCCCCTACACCCCCTCCCTGTCTCTGTAACCCCCTACACCCCCTCCCTATCTCTGTAACACCCCTACACCCCCTCCCTGTCCCTGTAACCCCCTACACCCCCTCCCTGTCTCTGTAACCCCCTACACCCCCTCCCTGTCTCTGTAACCCCCTACACCCCCTCCCTGTCTCTGTAACCCCCTACACCCCCTCCCTGTCTCTGTAACCCCCTACACCCCCTCCCTGTCTCTGTAACCCCCTACACCCCCTCCCTGTCCCTGTAACCCCCTACACCCCCTCCCTATCCCTGTAACCCCCTACACCCCCTCCCTATCCCTGTAACCCCCTACACCCCCTCCCTGTCCCTGTAACCCCCTACACCCCCTCCCTATCCCTGTAACCCCCTACACCCCCTCCCTGTCTCTGTAACCCCCCTACACCCCCTCCCTGTCCCTGTAACCCCCTACACCCCCTCCCTGTCCCTGTTACCCCCTACACCCCCTCCCTATCCCTGTAACCCCCTACACCCCCTCCCTGTCTCTGTAACCCCCTACACACCCTCCCTATCCCTGTAACCCCCTACACCCCTTCCCTGTCCCTGTAACCCCCTACACCCCCTCCCTATCCCTGTAACCCCCTACACCCCCTCCCTGTCCCTGTAACCCCCTACACCCCCTCCCTATCTCTGTAACCCCCTACACCCCCTCCCTGTCTCTGTAACCCCCTACACCCCCTCCCTGTCTCTGTAACCCCTACACCCCCTCCCTGTCTCTGTAACCCCTACACCCCTCCCTGTCACTGTAACCCCCTACACCACCTCCCTGTCTCTGTAACCCCCTACACCCCCTCCCTGTCTCTGTAACCCCTACACCCCCTCCCTGTCTCTGTAACCCCCTCCCTGTCTCTGTAACCCCTACACCCCCTCCCTGTCTCTGTAACCCCCTCCCTGTCTCTGTAACCCCCTACACTCCCTCCCTGTCTCGGTAACCCCTACACCCCCTCCCTGTCTCTGTAACCCCCTCCCTGTCTCTGTAACCCCCCTACACCCCCTTCCTGTCTCTGTAACCCCCTACACCCCCTCCCTGTCTCTGTAACCCCCCTACACCCCCTCCCTGTCTCTTGTAACCCCCCTACACCCCCTCCCTATCTCTGTAACCCCCTCCCTGTCTCTGTAGCCCCCCTACACCCCCTCCCTGTCCCTGTAACCCGCTACACCCCCTCCCTGTCTCTGTAACCCCCCTACACCCCCTCCCTATCTCTGTAACCCCCTCCCTGTCTCTGTAACCCCTACACCCCCTTCCTGTCTCTGTAACCCCCTACACCCCCTCCCTGTCTCTGTAACCCCCCTACACCCCCTCCCTGTCTCTTGTAACCCCCCTACACCCCCTCCCTATCTCTGTAACCCCCTCCCTGTCTCTGTAGCCCCCCTACACCCCCTCCCTGTCCCTGTAACCCCCTACACCCCCTCCCTGTCCCTGTAACCCCCTACACCCCCTCCCTGTCTCTGTAACCCCCTACACCCCCTCCCTGTCTCTGTAACCCCCTACACCCCCTCCCTGTCCCTGTAACCCCCTACACCCCCTCCCTGTCTCTGTAACCCCTACACCCCCTCCCTGTCTCTGTAACCCCTACACCCCCTCCCTGTCTCTGTAACCCCCTACACCCCCACCCTGTCTCTGGAACCCCCTACACCCCCTCCCTGTCTCTGGAACCCCTACACCCCCTCCCTATCTCTGTAACCCCCTACACCCCCTCCCTGTCTCTGGAACCCCCTACACCCCCTCCCTGTCTCTGCAACCCCCCTACACACCCTCCCTGTCTCTGCAACCCCCCTACACCCCCTCCCTGTCTCTGCAACCCCCCTACACCCCCTCCCTATCTCTGTAACCCCCTACACCCCCTCCCTATCTCTGTAACCCCCTACACCCCCTCCCTGTCTCTGGAACCCCCTACACCCCCTCCCTGTCTCTGTAACCCCCTCCCTATCTCTGTAAACCCCCTACACCCCCTCCCTGTCTCTGTAACCCCCTACACCCCCTCCCTATCTCTGTAACACCCCTACACCCCCTCCCTGTCCCTGTAACCCCCTACACCCCCTCCCTGTCTCTGTAACCCCCTACACCCCCTCCCTGTCTCTGTAACCCCCTACACCCCCTCCCTGTCTCTGTAACCCCCTACACCCCCTCCCTGTCTCTGTAACCCCCTACACCCCCTCCCTGTCTCTGTAACCCCCTACACCCACTCCCTGTCTCTGTAACCCCCTACACCCCCTCCCTGTCTCTGTAACCCCCTACACCCCCTCCCTGTCTCTGTAACCCCCTACACCCCCTCCCTATCTCTGTAACCCCCTCCCTGTCTCTGTAACCCCCCTACACCCCCTCCCTGTCCCTGTAACCCCCTACACCCCCTCCCTATCCCTGTAACGCCCTACACCCCATCCCTGTCTCTGTAACCCCCTACACCCCCTCCCTGTCTCTGTAACCCCTACACCCCCTCCCTGTCTCTGTAACCCCCTACACCACCTCCCTGTCTCTGTAACCCCTACAACCCCTCCCTGTCTCTGTAACCCCCCCTACACCCCCTCCCTATCTCTGTAACCCCCCTACACCCCCTCCCTATCTCTGTAACCCCTACACCCCCTCCCTGTCTCTGTAACCCCCCCTACACATCTCTGTAACTCCCCTACACCCCCTTCCTGTCTCTGTAACCCCCTACACCCCTTCCTGTGTCTGTAACCCCCTCCACCCCCTCCCTGTCTCTGTAAACCCCCTACACCCCCTCCCTGTCTCTGTAACCCCCCTACACCCCCTCCCTATCTCTGTAACCCCCTCCCTGTCTCTGTAACCCCCCTACACCCCCTTCCTGTCTCTGTAACCCCCTACACCCCCTCCCTGTCTCTGTAACCCCCCTACACCCCCTCCCTGTCTCGGTAACCCCCCTACACCCCCTCCCTGTCTCTGTAACCCTCTACACCCACTCCCTGTCTCTGTAACCCCCCTACACCCCCTCCCTGTCTCTGTAGCCCCCCTACACCCCCTCCCTGTCCCTGTAACCCCCTACACCCCCTCCCTGTCCCTGTAACCCCCTACAACCCCTCCCTGTCCCTGTAACCCCCTACAACCCCTCCCTGTCTCTGTAACCCCTACAGCCCCTCCCTGTCTCTGTAACCCCTACACCCCCTCCCTGTCTCTGTAACCCCCTACACCCCCTCCCTGTCTCTGTAACGCCCTACACCCCCTCCCTATCTCTGTAACCCCGTACACCCCCTCCCTATCTCTGTAACCCCCTACACCCCCTATCTCTGTAACCCCCTACACCCCCTCCCTATCTCTGTAACCCCCTCCCTATCTCTGTAACCCCCTCCCTGTCTCCGTAACCCCCTCCCTGTCTCTGTATCCCCCTACACCCCCTCCCAATCTCTGTAACCCCCTACACCCCCTCCCTGTCTCTGTAACCCCCTACACCCCTTCCCTGTCTCTGTAACCCCCCACACCCCCTCCCTGTCTCTGTAACCCCCCTACACCCCCTCCCTGTCTCTGTAACCCCCTACACCACCTCCCTATCTCTGTAACCCCCTACACCCCCTCCCTGTCTCTGTAACCCCCTACACCCCCTCCCTGTCTCTGTAACCCCCCGACACCCCCTCCCTGTCGCTGTAACCCCCTACACCCCCTCCCTGTCTCTGTAACCCCCTACACCCCCTCCCTGTCTCTGTAACCCCCTACACCCCCTCCCTGTCTCTGTAACCCCCTACACCCCCTCCCTGTCTCTGTAACCCCCTCCCTATCTCTGTAACCCCCTACACCCCCTCCCTGTCTCTGTAACCCCCCGACACCCCCTCCCTGTCTCTGTAACCCCCTACACCCCCTCCCTGTCTCTGTAACCCCCTACACCCCCTCCCTGTCTCTGTAACCCCACTACACCCCCTCCCTGTCTCTGTAACCCCCTACACCCCCTCCCTGTCTCTGTAACCCCCTACACGCCCTCCCTGTCTCTGTAACCCCCTACCCCCCCTCCCTGTCTCTGTAACCCCCTACACCCCCTCCCTGTCTCTGTAACCCCCTACACCCCCTCCCTGTCTCTGGAACCCCTTACACCCCCTCCCTGTCTCTGTAACCCCCTCCCTATCTCTGTAACCCCCCTACACCCCCTCCCTGTCTCTGTAACCCCCTACACCCCCTCCCTGTCTCTGTAACCCCCTACACCCCCTCCCTGTCTCTGGAACCCCCTACACCCCCTCCCTGTCTCTGGAACCCCCTACACACCCTCACTGTCTCTGTAAACCCCTCCCTATCTCTGTAACCCCCCTACACCCCCTCCCTGTCTCTGTAACCCCCCTACACCCCCTCCCTGTCCCTGGAACCCCCTATACCCCTTCCCTGTCTCTGTAACCCCCCTACACCCCCTCCCTAACTCCGTAACCCCCTACACCCCCTCCCTATCTCCGTAACCCCCTACACCCCCTCCCTATCTCTGTAACCCCCTACACCCCCTCCCTGTCTCCGTAACCCCCTACACCCCCTCCCTGTCTCTGTAACCCTCTACACCCCCCCCCTATCTCTGTAACCCCCTACACCCCCTCCCTATCTCTGTAACCCCCTACACCCCCTCCCTATCTCTGTAACCCCCTACACCCCCTCCCTATCTCTGTAACCCCCTACACCCCCTCCCTATCCTTGTAACCCCCTACACCCCCTCCCTATCTCTGTAACCCCCTACACCCCCTCCCTATCCCTGTAACCCCCTACACCCCCTCCCTATCTCTGTAACCCCCTACACCCCCTCCCTATCTCTGTAACCCCCTACACCCCCTCCCTATCTCTGTAACCCCCTACACCCCCTCCCTATCTCTGTAACCCCCTACACCCCCTCCCTATCTCTGTAACCCCCTACACCCCCTCCCTATCCCTGTAACCCCCTACACCCCCTCCCGATCTCTGTAACCCCCTCCACCCCCTCCCTGTCTCTGTAACCCCTCCCTGTCTCTGTAACCCCCCTACACCCCCTCCCTGTCTCTGTAACCCCTCCCTGTCTCTGTAACCCCCCTACACCCCCTCCCTGTCTCTGTAACCCCTCCCTGTCTCTGTAACCCCCTACACCCCCTCCCTGTCTCTGTAACCCCCCTACACCCCCTCCCTGTCTCTGTAACCCCCCTACACCCCCTCCCTGTCTCTGTAAACCCCCTACACCCCCTCCCTGTCTCTGTAACCCCTCCCTATCTCTGTAACCCCCTACACCCCCTCCCTGTCTCTGTAACCCCTCCCTGTCTCTGTAACCCCCCTACACTCCCTCCCTGTCTCTGTAACCCCCCTACACCCCCTCCCTGTCTCTGTAACCCCCCTACACCCCCTCCCTGTCTCTGTAACCCCCTACACCCCCTCCCTGTCTCTGTAACCGCCTACACCACCTCCCTGTCTCTGTAACCCCCTACACCCCCTCCCTGTCTCTGTAACCCCCTACACCCCCTCGCTGTCTCTGTAACCCCCTACACCCCCTCCCTATCTCTGTAACCCCTCCCTATCTCTGTAAAACCCCTACACCCCCTCCCTATCTCTGTAACCCCCTACACCCCCTCCCTGTCTCTGTAACCCCCCTACACCCCCTCCCTGTCTCTGTAACCCCTCCCTATCTCTGTAACCCCCCTATACCCCCTCCCTGTCTCTGTAACCCCTCCCTATCTCTGTAACCCCCCTACACCCCCTCCTCGTCTCTGTAACCCCCTACACCCCCTCCCTGTCTCTGTAACCCCCCTACACCCCCTCCCTGTCTCTGTAAACACCCTACACCCCTTCCCTGTCTCTGTAACCCCCTACACACCCTCCCTGTCCCTGTAACCCCCTACACCCCCTCCCTGTCTCTGTAACCCCCTACACCCCCTCCCTGTCTTTGTAACCCCCTACACCCCCTCCCTGTCTCTGTAACCCCTCCCTGTCTCTGTAACCCCCTACACCCCCTCCCTGTCTTTGTAACCCCCTACACCCCCTCCCTGTCTCTGTAACCCCTCCCTGTCTCTGTAACCCCCCTACACCCCCTCCCTGTCTCTGTAACCCCTCCCTGTCTCTGTAACCCCCCTACACCCCCTCCCTGTCTCTGTAACCCCTCCCTGTCTCTGTAACCCCCTACACCCCCTCCCTGTCTCTGTAACCCCCCTACACCCCCTCCCTGTCTCTGTAACCCCCCTACACCCCCTCCCTGTCTCTGTAACCCCCCTACACCCCCTCCCTGTCTCTGTAACCCCTCCCTATCTCTGTAACCCCCCTACACCCCCTCCCTGTCTCTGTAACCCCTCCCTGTCTCTGTAACCCCCCTACACTCCCTCCCTGTCTCTGTAACCCCCCTACACCCCCTCCCTGTCTCTGTAACCCCCCTACACCCCCTCCCTGTCTCTGTAACCCCCTACACCCCCTCCCTGTCTCTGTAACCGCCTACACCACCTCCCTGTCTCTGTAACCCCCTACACCCCCTCCCTGTCTCTGTAACCCCTCCCTGTCTCTGTAACCCCCCTACACTCCCTCCCTGTCTCTGTAACCCCCCTACACCCCCTCCCTGTCTCTGTAACCCCCCTACACCCCCTCCCTGTCTCTGTAACCCCCTACACCCCCTCCCTGTCTCTGTAACCGCCTACACCACCTCCCTGTCTCTGTAACCCCCTACACCCCCTCCCTGTCTCTGTAACCCCCTACACCCCCTCGCTGTCTCTGTAACCCCCTACACCCCCTCCCTATCTCTGTAACCCCTCCCTATCTCTGTAAAACCCCTACACCCCCTCCCTATCTCTGTAACCCCCTACACCCCCTCCCTGTCTCTGTAACCCCCTACACCCCCTCGCTGTCTCTGTAACCCCCTACACCCCCTCCCTATCTCTGTAACCCCTCCCTATCTCTGTAAAACCCCTACACCCCCTCCCTATCTCTGTAACCCCCTACACCCCCTCCCTGTCTCTGTAACCCCCCTACACCCCCTCCCTGTCTCTGTAACCCCTCCCTATCTCTGTAACCCCCCTATACCCCCTCCCTGTCTCTGTAACCCCTCCCTATCTCTGTAACCCCCCTACACCCCCTCCTCGTCTCTGTAACCCCCTACACCCCCTCCCTGTCTCTGTAACCCCCCTACACCCCCTCCCTGTCTCTGTAAACACCCTACACCCCTTCCCTGTCTCTGTAACCCCCTACACACCCTCCCTGTCCCTGTAACCCCCTACACCCCCTCCCTGTCTCTGTAACCCCCTACACCCCCTCCCTGTCTTTGTAACCCCCTACACCCCCTCCCTGTCTCTGTAACCCCTCCCTGTCTCTGTAACCCCCTACACCCCCTCCCTGTCCCAGTAACCCCCTACACCCCCTCCCTGTCCCTGTAACCCCCTACACCCCCTCCCTGTCTCTGTAACCCCCTACACCCCCTCCCTGTCTCTGTAACCCCCTACACCCCCTCCCTGTCTCTGTAACCCCCTACACCCCCTCCCTGTCTCTGTAACCCCCTACACACCCTCCCTGACTCTGTAACCCCCCTACACCCCCTCCCTGTCTCTGTAACCCCCTACACACCCTCCCTGTCTCTGTAACCCCCTACACCCCCTCCCTGTCCCAGTAACCCCCTACACCCCCTCCCTGTCCCTGTAACCCCCTACACCCCCTCCCTGTCTCTGTAACCCCCCTACACCCCCTCCCTGTCTCTGTAACCCCCCTACACCCACTCCCTGTCTCTGTAACCCCTCCCTGTCTCTGTAACCCCCTACACCCCCTCCCTGTCTCTGTAACCCCCCTACACCCCCTCCCTGACTCTGTAACCCCTCCCTATCTCTGTAACCCCCGACACCCCCTCCCTGTCTCTGTAACCCCCCTACACCCCCTCCCTGTCTCTGTAACCCCTCCCTGTCTCTGTAAGCCCCTACACCCCCTCCCTATCTCTGTAAAACCCCTACACCCCCTCCCTATCTCTGTAACCCCCTACACCCCCTCCCTGTCTCTGTAACCCCCTACACCCCCTCGCTGTCTCTGTAACCCCCTACACCCCCTCCCTATCTCTGTAACCCCTCCCTATCTCTGTAAAACCCCTACACCCCCTCCCTATCTCTGTAACCCCCTACACCCCCTCCCTGTCTCTGTAACCCCCCTACACCCCCTCCCTGTCTCTGTAACCCCTCCCTATCTCTGTAACCCCCCTATACCCCCTCCCTGTCTCTGTAACCCCTCCCTATCTCTGTAACCCCCCTACACCCCCTCCTCGTCTCTGTAACCCCCTACACCCCCTCCCTGTCTCTGTAACCCCCCTACACCCCCTCCCTGTCTCTGTAAACACCCTACACCCCTTCCCTGTCTCTGTAACCCCCTACACACCCTCCCTGTCCCTGTAACCCCCTACACCCCCTCCCTGTCTCTGTAACCCCCTACACCCCCTCCCTGTCTTTGTAACCCCCTACACCCCCTCCCTGTCTCTGTAACCCCTCCCTGTCTCTGTAACCCCCTACACCCCCTCCCTGTCCCAGTAACCCCCTACACCCCCTCCCTGTCCCTGTAACCCCCTACACCCCCTCCCTGTCTCTGTAACCCCCTACACCCCCTCCCTGTCTCTGTAACCCCCTACACCCCCTCCCTGTCTCTGTAACCCCCTACACCCCCTCCCTGTCTCTGTAACCCCCTACACACCCTCCCTGACTCTGTAACCCCCCTACACCCCCTCCCTGTCTCTGTAACCCCCTACACACCCTCCCTGTCTCTGTAACCCCCTACACCCCCTCCCTGTCCCAGTAACCCCCTACACCCCCTCCCTGTCCCTGTAACCCCCTACACCCCCTCCCTGTCTCTGTAACCCCCCTACACCCCCTCCCTGTCTCTGTAACCCCCCTACACCCACTCCCTGTCTCTGTAACCCCTCCCTGTCTCTGTAACCCCCTACACCCCCTCCCTGTCTCTGTAACCCCCCTACACCCCCTCCCTGACTCTGTAACCCCTCCCTATCTCTGTAACCCCCGACACCCCCTCCCTGTCTCTGTAACCCCCCTACACCCCCTCCCTGTCTCTGTAACCCCTCCCTGTCTCTGTAAGCCCCTACACCCCCTCCCTATCTCTGTAACCCCCCTACACCCCCTCCTCGTCTCTGTAACCCGCTACACCCCCTCCCTATCTCTGTAACCCCCCTACACCTCCTCCCTGTCTCTGTAACCCCTCCCTGTCTCTGTAACCCCCTACACCCCCTCCCTGTCTCTGCAACCCCCTACACCCCCTCCCTATCTCTGTAACCCCCTACACCCCCTCCCTGTCTCTGTAACCCCCCTACACCGCCTCCCTGTCTCTGTAACCCCCCTACACCCCCTCCCTGTCTCTGTAACCCCCCTACACCCCCTCCCTATCTCTGTAACCCCCCTACACCCCCTCCCTGTCTCTGTATCCCCCTACACCCCCTCCCTGTCTCTGTATCCCCCTACACCCCCTCCCTGTCTCTGTAACCCCCCTACACCCCCTCCCTGTCTCTGTAACCCCCTACACCCCCCTCCCTGTCTCTGTCACCCCCCTACACCCCCTCCCTGTCTCTGTAACCCCCTACACCCCCTCCCTGTCCCTGTAACCCCCTACACCCCGTCCCTGTCTCTGTAACCCCTCCCTGTCTCTGTAACCCCTCCCTGTCTCTGTAACCCACTACACCCCCTCCCTGTCCCTGTAACCCCCTACACCCCCTCCCTGTCTCTGTAAGCCCCTACACCCCCTCCCTGTCTCTGTAACCCCTCCCTGTCTCTGTAACCCCCTACACCCCCTCCCTATCTCTGTAACCCCCAACACCCCCTCCCTGTCTCTGTAAGCCCCTACACCCCCTCCCTGTCTCTGTAAGCCCCTACACCCCCTCCCTGTCTCTGTAACCCCTCCCTGTCTCTGTAACCCCCTACACCCCCTCCCTGTCTCTGTAACCCCCTACACCCCCTCCCTGTCTCTGTAACCCCCTACACCCCCTCCCTGTCTCTGTAACCCCCTACACCCCCTCCCTGTCCCTGTAACCCCCTACACCCCCTCCCTGTCCCTGTAACCCCCTACACCCCCTCCCTGTCTCTGTAACCCCTCCCTGTCTCTGTAACCCCCTACACCCCCTCCCTGTCTCTGTAACCCCCTACACCCCCTCCCTGTCTCTGTAACCCCCTACACCCCCTCCCTCTCTCTGTAACCCCCTACACCCCCTCCCTCTCTCTGTAACCCCCCTGCACCCCCTCCCTGTCTCTGTAACCCCCCTACACCCCCTCCCTGTCTCTGTAACCCCTCCCTGTTCCTGTGACCCCCTACACCCCCTCCCTGTCCCTGTAACCCCCTACACCCCCTCCCTGTCTCTGTAACCCCCTACACCCCCTCCCTGTCTCTGTAACCCCCTACCTGTCCCTGTAACCCCCTACACCCCCTCCCTGTCTCTGTAACCCCCCTACACCCCCTCCCTGTCTCTGTAACCCCTCCCTGTCCCTGTGACCCCCTACACCCCCTCCCTGTCTCTGTAACCCCCTCCCTGTCCCTGTAACCCCCTACACCCCCTGCCTGTCTCTGTAACCCCCTACACCCCCTCCCTATCCCTGTAACCCCCTACACCCCCTCCCTGTCTCTGTGACCCCCTACACGCCCTCCCTGTCCCTGTAACCCCCTACACCCCCTCCCTGTCTCTGTAACCCCCCTACACCCCCTCCCTATCTCTGTAACCCCCCTACACCCCCTCCCTGACTCTGTATCCACCTACACCCCCTCCCTGTCTCTGTATCCCCCTACACCCCCTCCCTGTCTCTGTAACCCCCCTACACCCCCTCCCTATCTCTGTAACCCCCTACACCCCCTCCCTGTCTCTGTAACCCCCCTACACCACCTCCCTGTCTCTGTAACCCCCCTACACCCCCTCCCTGTCTCTGTAACCCCCTACACCCCCTCCCTGTCTCTGTAACCCCCTACACCCCCTCCCTGTCTATGTAACCCCCTCCCTGTCTCTGTAACCCCCTACACCCCCTCCCTGTCTCTGTAACCGCCCTACACCCCCTCCCTGACTCTGTAAGCCCTCCCTATCTCTGTAACCCCCTACACCCCCTCCCTATCTCTGTAACCCCCCTACAACCCCTCCCTGTCTCTGTAACCCCCCTACACCCCCTCCTCGTCTCTGTAACCCCCTACACCAACTCCCTGTCTCTGTATCCCTCTACACCCCCTCCCTGTCCCTGTAACCCCCTACACCAACTCCCTGTCTCTGTATCCCTCTACACCCCCTCCCTGTCTCTGTAACCCCCCTACACCCCCTCCCTGTCTCTGTAACCCCCCTACACCCCCTCCCTATCTCTGTAACCCCCTACACCCCCCTCCCTGTCTCTGTCACCCCCCCTACACCCCCTCCCTGTCTCTGTAACCCCCTACACCCCCTCCCTGTCCCTGTAACCCCCTACACCCCCTCCCTGTCTCTGTAACCCCCTACACACCCTCCCTGTCTCTGTAACCCCCTACACCCCCTCCCTGTCTCTGTAACCCCCTACACCCCCTCCCTATCTCTGTAACCCCCTACACCCCCTCCCTATCCCTGTAACCCCCCTACACCCCCTCCCTGTCTCTGTAACCCCCTACACCCCCTCCCTGTCCCTGTAACCCCCTACACCCCCTCCCTGTCTCTGTAACCCCCTACACACCCTCCCTGTCTCTGTAACCCCCTACACACCCTCCCTGTCTCTGTAACCCCCTACACCCCCTCCCTGTCTCTGTAACCCCCTACACCCCCTCCCTGTCTCTGTAACCCCCCTACACCCCCTCCCTGTCTCTGTAACCCCCTACACCCCCTCCCTGTCTCTGTATCCCCCTACACCCCCTCCCTGTCTCTGTAACCCCCTACACCCCCTCCCTGTCTCTGTAACCCCCCTACACCCCCTCCCTGTCTCTGTAACCCCCTACACCCCCTCCCTGTCTCTGTAACCCCCCTACACCCCCTCCCTGTCTCTGTAACCCCCTACACCCCCTCCCTGTCCCTGTAACCCCCTACACCCCCTCCATGGCTCTGTAACCCCCCTACACCCACTCCCTGTCTCTGTAACCCTCTACACCCCCTCCCTGTCTCTGTAACCCCTCCCTATCTCTGTAACCCCCCTATACCCCCTCCCTGTCTCTGTAACCCCTCCCTGTCTCTGTAACCCCCTACACCCCCTCCCTGTCTCTGTAATCCCCCTACACCCCCTCCCCGTCTCTGTAACCCCCCTACACCCCCTCCCCGTCTCTGTAACCCCCTACACCCCCTCCCTGTCTCTGTAACCCCCTACACCCCCTCCCTGTCTCTGTAACCCCCTACACCCCCTCCCTGTCTCTGTAACCCCCTACACCCCCTCCCTGTCTCTGTAACCCCCTACACCCCCTCCCTGTCTCTATAACCCCCTACACCCCCTCCCTGTCTCTGTAACCCCCCTACACCCCCTCCCTGTCTCTGTAACCCCCCTACACCCCCTCCCTGTCTCTGTAACCCCCCTACACCCCCTCCCTGTCTCTGTAACCCCCTACACCCCCTCCCTGTCTCTGTAACCCCCTACACCCCCTCCCTATCTCTGTAACCCCCTCCCTGTCTCTGTAACCCCCTACACCCCCTCCCTGTCTCTGTAACCCCCCTACACCCCCTCCCTGTCTCTGTAACCCCCCTGCACCCCCTCCCTGTCTCTGTAACCCCCCTACACCCCCTCCCTGTCTCTGTAACCCCCTACACCCCCTCCCTGTCTCTGTAACCCCCTACACCCCCTCCCTATCTCTGTAACCCCCTACACCCCCTCCCTGTCTCTGTAACCCCCTACACCCCCTCCCTATCTCTGTAACCCCCTCCCTATCTCTGTAACCCCCTACACCCCCTCCCTATCTCTGGAACCCCCTACACCCTCTCCCTGTCTCTGTAACCCCCTACACCCCCTTCCTATCTCTGTAACCCCCTACACCCCCTCCCTGTCTCTGTAACCCCCTACACCCCCTCCCTGTCTCTGTAACCCCCTACACCCCCTTCCTATCTCTGTAACCCCCTACACCCCCTCCCTGTCTCTGTAACCCCCCTACACCCCCTCCCTATCTCTGTAACCCCCTACACCCCCACCCTGTCTCTGGAACCCCCTATACCCCCTCCCTGTCTCTGTAACCCCCTCCCTATCTCTGTAAACCCCCTACACCCCCTCCCTGTCTCTGGAACCCCCTACACCCCCTCCCTGTCTCTGTAACCCCATCCCTATCTCTGTAACCCCCCTACACCCCCTCCCTGTCTCTGTAACCCCCTACACCCCCTCCCTGTCTCTGTAACCCCCTACACACCCTCCCAGTCTCTGTAACCCCCTACACCCCCTCCCTGTCCCTGTAACCCCCTACACCACCTCCCTATCCCTGTAACCCCCTACACCCCCTCCCTGTCTCTGTAACCCCCTACACCCCCTCCCTGTCTCTGTAACCCCCTACACACCCTCCCAGTCTCTGCAACCCCCTACACCCCCTCCCTGTCCCTGTAACCCCCTACACCCCCTCCCTATCCCTGTAACCCCCTACACCCCCTCCCTGTCCCTGTAACCCCCTACACCCCCTCCCTATCCCTGTAACCCCCTACACCCCCTCCCTGTCTCTGTAACCCCCCTACACCCCCTCCCTATCCCTGTAACCCCCTACACCCCCTCCCTGTCCCTGTAACCCCCTACACCCCCTCCCTATCCCTGTAACCCCCTACACCCCCTCCCTGTCTCTGTAACCCCCTACACACCCTCCCAGTCTCTGTAACCCCCTACACACCCTCCCAGTCTCTGTAACCCCCTACACCCCCTCCCTGTCCCTGTAACCCCCTACACCCCCTCCCTATCCCTGTAACCCCCTACACCCCCTCCCTGTCCCTGTAACCCCCTACACCCCCTCCCTATCCCTGTAACCCCCTACACCCCCTCCCTGTCCCTGTAACCCCCTACACCCCCTCCCTGTCTCTGTAACCCCTACACCCCCTCCCTGTCTCTGTAACCCCCTACACCCCCTCCCTGTCTCTGTAACCCCCTACACCCCCTCCCTATCTCTGTAACCCCCTACACCCCCTCCCTGTCCCTGTAACCCCCTACACCCCCTCCCTATCCCTGTAACCCCCTACACCCCCTCCCTGTCCCTGTAACCCCCTACACCCCCTCCCTATCCCTGTAACCCCCTACACCCCCTCCCTGTCCCTGTAACCCCCTACACCCCCTCCCTATCTCTGTAACCCCCTACACCCCCTCCCTGTCTCTGTAACCCCCTACACCCCCTCCCTGTCTCTGTAACCCCTACACCCCCTCCCTGTCTCTGTAACCCCTACACCCCTCCCTGTCACTGTAACCCCCTACACCACCTCCCTGTCTCTGTAACCCCCTACACCCACTCCCTGTCTCTGTAACCCCTACACCCCCTCCCTGTCTCTGTAACCCCCTCCCTGTCTCTGTAACCCCCCTACACCCCCTTCCTGTCTCTGTAACCTCCTACACCCCCTCCCTGTCTCTGTAACCCCCCTACACCCCCTCCCTGTCTCTTGTAACCCCCCTACACCCCCTCCCTATCTCTGTAACCCCCTCCCTGTCTCTGTAACCCCCCTACACCCCCTCCCTATCTCTGTAACCCCCTCCCTGTCTCTGTAACCCCTACACCCCCTTCCTGTCTCTGTAACCCCCCTACACCCCCTCCCTGTCTCTTGTAACCCCCCTACACCCCCTCCCTATCTCTGTAACCCCCTCCCTGTCTCTGTAGCCCCCCTACACCCCCTCCCTGTCCCTGTAACCCCCTACACCCCCTCCCTGTCCCTGTAACCCCCTACACCCCCTCCCTGTCTCTGTAACCCCCTACACCCCCTCCCTGTCTCTGTAACCCCTACACCCCCTCCCTGTCTCTGTAACCCCTACACCCCCTCCCTGTCTCTGTAACCCCCTACACCCCCACCCTGTCTCTGGAACCCCCTACACCCCCTCCCTGTCTCTGGAACCCCTACACCCCCTCCCTATCTCTGTAACCCCCTACACCCCCTCCCTGTCTCTGGAACCCCCTACACCCCCTCCCTGTCTCTGCAACCCCCCTACACACCCTCCCTGTCTCTGCAACCCCCCTACACCCCCTCCCTGTCTCTGCAACCCCCCTACACCCCCTCCCTATCTCTGTAACCCCCTACACCCCCTCCCTATCTCTGTAACCCCCTACACCCCCTCCCTGTCTCTGGAACCCCCTACACCCCCTCCCTGTCTCTGTAACCCCCTCCCTATCTCTGTAAACCCCCTACACCCCCTCCCTGTCTCTGTAACCCCCTACACCCCCTCCCTATCTCTGTAACACCCCTACACCCCCTCCCTGTCCCTGTAACCCCCTACACCCCCTCCCTGTCTCTGTAACCCCCTACACCCCCTCCCTGTCTCTGTAACCCCCTACACCCCCTCCCTGTCTCTGTAAACCCCTACACCCCCTCCCTGTCTCTGTAACCCCCTACACCCACTCCCTGTCTCTGTAACCCCCTACACCCCCTCCCTGTCTCTGTAACCCCCTACACCCCCTCCCTGTCTCTGTAACCCCCTACACACCCTCCCTGTCTCTGTAACCCCCTACACACCCTCCCAGTCTCTGTAACCCCCTACACCCCCTCCCTGTCCCTGTAACCCCCTACACCCCCTCCCTATCCCTGTAACCCCCTACACCCCCTCCCTGTCCCTGTAACCCCCTACACCCCCTCCCTATCCCTGTAACCCCCTACACCCCCTCCCTGTCTCTGTAACCCCCCTACACCCCCTCCCTATCCCTGTAACCCCCTACACCCCCTCCCTGTCCCTGTAACCCCCTACACCCCCTCCCTATCCCTGTAACCCCCTACACCCCCTCCCTGTCTCTGTAACCCCCTACACACCCTCCCTATCCCTGTAACCCCCTACACCCCTTCCCTGTCCCTGTAACCCCCTACACCCCCTCCCTATCCCTGTAACCCCCTACACCCCCTCCCTGTCCCTGTAACCCCCTACACCCCCTCCCTATCTCTGTAACCCCCTACACCCCCTCCCTGTCTCTGTAACCCCCTACACCCCGTCCCTGTCACTGTAACCCCCTACACCACCTCCCTGTCTCTGTAACCCCCTACACCCCCTCCCTGTCTCTGTAACCCCTACACCCCCTCCCTGTCTCTGTAACCCCCTCCCTGTCTCTGTAACCCCCCTACACCCCCTTCCTGTCTCTGTAACCCCCTACACCCCCTCCCTGTCTCTGTAACCCCCCTACACCCCCTCCCTGTCTCTTGTAACCCCCCTACACCCCCTCCCTATCTCTGTAACCCCCTCCCTGTCTCTGTAGCCCCCCTACACCCCCTCCCTGTCCCTGTAACCCGCTACACCCCCTCCCTGTCTCTGTAACCCCCCTACACCCCCTCCCTATCTCTGTAACCCCCTCCCTGTCTCTGTAACCCCTACACCCCCTTCCTGTCTCTGTAACCCCCTACACCCCCTCCCTGTCTCTGTAACCCCCCTACACCCCCTCCCTGTCTCTTGTAACCCCCCTACACCCCCTCCCTATCTCTGTAACCCCCTCCCTGTCTCTGTAGCCCCCCTACACCCCCTCCCTGTCCCTGTAACCCCCTACACCCCCTCCCTGTCCCTGTAACCCCCTACACCCCCTCCCTGTCTCTGTAACCCCCTACACCCCCTCCCTGTCTCTGTAACCCCCTACACCGCCTCCCTGTCCCTGTAACCCCCTACACCCCCTCCCTGTCTCTGTAACCCCTACACCCCCTCCCTGTCTCTGTAACCCCTACACCCCCTCCCTGTCTCTGTAACCCCCTACACCCCCTCCCTGTCTCTGGAACCCCTACACCCCCTCCCTATCTCTGTAACCCCCTACACCCCCTCCCTGTCTCTGGAACCCCCTACACCCCCTCCCTGTCTCTGCAACCCCCCTACACACCCTCCCTGTCTCTGCAACCCCCCTACACCCCCTCCCTGTCTCTGCAACCCCCCTACACCCCCTCCCTATCTCTGTAACCCCCTACACCCCCTCCCTGTCTCTGGAACCCCCTACACCCCCTCCCTGTCTCTGTAACCCCCTCCCTATCTCTGTAAACCCCCTACACCCCCTCCCTGTCTCTGTAACCCCCTACACCCCCTCCCTATCTCTGTAACACCCCTACACCCCCTCCCTGTCCCTGTAACCCCCTACACCCCCTCCCTGTCTCTGTAACCCCCTACACCCCCTCCCTGTCTCTGTAACCCCCTACACCCCCTCCCTGTCTCTGTAACCCCCTACACCCCCTCCCTGTCTCTGTAACCCCCTACACCCCCTCCCTGTCTCTGTAACCCCCTACACCCACTCCCTGTCTCTGTAACCCCCTACACCCCCTCCCTGTCTCTGTAACCCCCTACACCCCCTCCCTGTCTCTGTAACCCCCTACACCCCCTCCCTATCTCTGTAACCCCCTCCCTGTCTCTGTAACCCCCTACACCCCCTCCCTGTCTCTGTAACCCCCTACACCCCCTCCCTGTCTCTGTAACCCCTACACCCCCGCCCTGTCTCTGTAACCCCCTACACCACCTCCCTGTCTCTGTAACCCCTACAACCCCTCCCTGTCTCTGTAACCCCCCCTACACCCCCTCCCTATCTCTGTAACCCCCCTACACCCCCTCCCTATCTCTGTAACCCCTACACCCCCTCCCTGTCTCTGTAACCCCCCCTACACCCCCTCCCTATCTCTGTAACTCCCCTACACCCCCTTCCTGTCTCTGTAACCCCCTACACCCCTTCCTGTGTCTGTAACCCCCTACACCCCCTCCCTGTCTCTGTAAACCCCCTACACCCCCTCCCTGTCTCTGTAACCCCCCTACACCCCCTCCCTGTCTCTGTAACCCCCCTACACCCCCTCCCTATCTCTGTAACCCCCTCCCTGTCTCTGTAACCCCCCTACACCCCCTTCCTGTCTCTGTAACCCCCTACACCCCCTCCCTGTCTCTGTAACCCCCCTACACCCCCTCCCTGTCTCTGTAACCCCCCTACACCCCCTCCCTGTCTCTGTAACCCTCTACACCCACTCCCTGTCTCTGTAACCCCCCTACACCCCCTCCCTGTCTCTGTAGCCCCCCTACACCCCCTCCCTGTCCCTGTAACCCCCTACACCCCCTCCCTGTCCCTGTAACCCCCTACAACCCCTCCCTGTCCCTGTAACCCCCTACAACCCCTCCCTGTCTCTGTAACCCCTACAGCCCCTCCCTGTCTCTGTAACCCCTACACCCCCTCCCTGTCTCTGTAACCCCCTACACCCCCTCCCTGTCTCTGTAACGCCCTACACCCCCTCCCTATCTCTGTAACCCCGTACACCCCCTCCCTATCTCTGTAACCCCCTACACCCCCTATCTCTGTAACCCCCTACACCCCCTCCCTATCTCTGTAACCCCCTCCCTATCTCTGTAACCCCCTCCCTGTCTCCGTAACCCCCTCCCTGTCTCTGTATCCCCCTACACCCCCTCCCAATCTCTGTAACCCCCTACACCCCCTCCCTGTCTCTGTAACCCCCTACACCCCTTCCCTGTCTCTGTAACCCCCCACACCCCCTCCCTGTCTCTGTAACCCCCCTACACCCCCTCCCTGTCTCTGTAACCCCCTACACCACCTCCCTATCTCTGTAACCCCCTACACCCCCTCCCTGTCTCTGTAACCCCCTACACCCCCTCCCTGTCTCTGTAACCCCCCGACACCCCCTCCCTGTCGCTGTAACCCCCTACACCCCCTCCCTGTCTCTGTAACCCCCTACACCCCCTCCCTATCTCTGTAACCCCCCTACACCCCCTCCCTATCTCTGTAACCCCCTACACCCCCTCCCTGTCTCTGTAACCCCCTACACCCCCTCCCTGTCTCTGTAACCCCCTACACACCCTTCCTGTCTCTGTAACCCCCTACACCCCCTCCCTGTCTCTGTAACCCCCTACACCCCCTCCCTGTCTCTGTAACCCCCTACACCCCCTCCCTGTCTCTGTAACCCCCTACACCCCCTCCCTGTCTCTGTAACCCCCTACACCCCCTCCCTGTCTCTGTAACCCCCTCCCTATCTCTGTAACCCCCTACACCCCCTCCCTGTCTCTGTAACCCCCCGACACCCCCTCCCTGTCTCTGTAACCCCCTACACCCCCTCCCTGTCTCTGTAACCCCCTACACCCCCTCCCTGTCTCTGTAACCCCACTACACCCCCTCCCTGTCTCTGTAACCCCCTACACCCCCTCCCTGTCTCTGTAACCCCCTACACGCCCTCCCTGTCTCTGTAACCCCCTACCCCCCCTCCCTGTCTCTGTAACCCCCTACACCCCCTCCCTGTCTCTGTAACCCCCTACACCCCCTCCCTGTCTCTGGAACCCCTTACACCCCCTCCCTGTCTCTGTAACCCCCTCCCTATCTCTGTAACCCCCCTACACCCCCTCCCTGTCTCTGTAACCCCCTACACCCCCTCCCTGTCTCTGTAACCCCCTACACGCCCTCCCTGTCTCTGTAACCCCCTACCCCCCCTCCCTGTCTCTGTAACCCCCTACACCCCCTCCCTGTCTCTGTAACCCCACTACACCCCCTCCCTGTCTCTGTAACCCCCTACACCCCCTCCCTATCTCTGTAACCCCCTACACGCCCTCCCTGTCTCTGTAACCCCCTACCCCCCCTCCCTGTCTCTGTAACCCCCTACACCCCCTCCCTGTCTCTGTAACCCCCTACACCCCCTCCCTGTCTCTGGAACCCCTTACACCCCCTCCCTGTCTCTGTAACCCCCTCCCTATCTCTGTAACCCCCCTACACCCCCTCCCTGTCTCTGTAACCCCCTACACCCCCTCCCTGTCTCTGTAACCCCCTACACCCCCTCCCTGTCTCTGGAACCCCCTACACCCCCTCCCTGTCTCTGGAACCCCCTACACACCCTCACTGTCTCTGTAAACCCCTCCCTATCTCTGTAACCCCCCTACACCCACTCCCTGTCTCTGTAACCCCCCTACACCCCCTCCCTATCTCCGTAACCCCCTACACCCCCTCCCTATCTCCGTAACCCCCTACACCCCCTCCCTGTCTCCGTAACCCCCTACACCCCCTCCCTGTCTCTGTAACCCTCTACACCCCCTCCCTATCTCTGTAACCCCCTACACCCCCTCCCTATCTCTGTAACCCCCTACACCCCCTCCCTATCTCTGTAACCCCCTACACCCCCTCCCTATCTCTGTAACCCCCTACACCCCCTCCCTATCCTTGTAACCCCCTACACCCCCTCCCTATCTCTGTAACCCCCTACACCCCCTCCCTATCCCTGTAACCCCCTACACCCCCTCCCTATCCCTGTAACCCCCTACACCCCCTCCCTATCTCTGTAACCCCCTACACCCCCTCCCTATCTCTGTAACCCCCTACACCCCCTCCCTATCTCTGTAACCCCCTACACCCCCTCCCTATCTCTGTAACCCCCTACACCCCCTCCCTATCTCTGTAACCCCCTACACCCCCTCCCTATCCCTGTAACCCCCTACACCCCCTCCCGATCTCTGTAACCCCCTCCACCCCCTCCCTGTCTCTGTAACCCCTCCCTGTCTCTGTAACCCCCCTACACCCCCTCCCTGTCTCTGTAACCCCTCCCTGTCTCTGTAACCCCCCTACACCCCCTCCCTGTCTCTGTAACCCCTCCCTGTCTCTGTAACCCCCTACACCCCCTCCCTGTCTCTGTAACCCCCCTACACCCCCTCCCTGTCTCTGTAACCCCCCTACACCCCCTCCCTGTCTCTGTAAACCCCCTACACCCCCTCCCTGTCTCTGTAACCCCTCCCTATCTCTGTAACCCCCCTACACCCCCTCCCTGTCTCTGTAACCCCCTACACCCCCTCCCTGTCTCTGTAACCCCTCCCTGTCTCTGTAACCCCCCTACACTCCCTCCCTGTCTCTGTAACCCCCCTACACCCCCTCCCTGTCTCTGTAACCCCCCTACACCCCCTCCCTGTCTCTGTAACCCCCATACACCCCCTCCCTGTCTCTGTAACCGCCTACACCACCTCCCTGTCTCTGTAACCCCCTACACCCCCTCCCTGTCTCTGTAACCCCTCCCTGTCTCTGTAACCCCCCTACACTCCCTCCCTGTCTCTGTAACCCCCCTACACCCCCTCCCTGTCTCTGTAACCCCCCTACACCCCCTCCCTGTCTCTGTAACCCCCTACACACCCTCCCTGTCTCTGTAACCGCCTACACCACCTCCCTGTCTCTGTAACCCCCTACACCCCCTCCCTGTCTCTGTAACCCCCTACACCCCCTCGCTGTCTCTGTAACCCCCTACACCCCCTCCCTATCTCTGTAACCCCTCCCTATCTCTGTAAAACCCCTACACCCCCTCCCTATCTCTGTAACCCCCTACACCCCCTCCCTGTCTCTGTAACCCCCCTACACCCCCTCCCTGTCTCTGTAACCCCTCCCTATCTCTGTAACCCCCCTATACCCCCTCCCTGTCTCTGTAACCCCTCCCTATCTCTGTAACCCCCCTACACCCCCTCCTCGTCTCTGTAACCCCCTACACCCCCTCCCTGTCTCTGTAACCCCCCTACACCCCCTCCCTGTCTCTGTAAACACCCTACACCCCTTCCCTGTCTCTGTAACCCCCTACACACCCTCCCTGTCCCTGTAACCCCCGACACCCCCTCCCTGTCTCTGTAACCCCCTACACCCCCTCCCTGTCTTTGTAACCCCCTACACCCCCTCCCTGTCTCTGTAACCCCCTACACCCCCTCCCTGTCTTTGTAACCCCCTACACCCCCTCCCTGTCTCTGTAACCCCTCCCTGTCTCTGTAACCCCCCTACACCCCCTCCCTGTCCCTGTAACCCCCTACACCCCCTCCCTGTCCCTGTAACCCCCTACACCCCCTCCCTGTCTCTGTAACCCCCTACACCCCCTCCCTGTCTCTGTAACCCCCTACACCCCCTCCCTGTCTCTGTAACCCCTCCCTGTCTCTGTAACCCCCTACACACCCTCCCTGACTCTGTAACCCCCCTACACCCCCTCCCTGTCTCTGTAACCCCCTACACACCCTCCCTGTCTCTGTAACCCCCTACACCCCCTCCCTGTCTCTGTAACCCCTCCCTGTCTCTGTAACCCCCTACACACCCTCCCTGACTCTGTAACCCCCCTACACCCCCTCCCTGTCTCTGTAACCCCCCTACACCCACTCCCTGTCTCTGTAACCCCTCCCTGTCTCTGTAACCCCCTACACCCCCTCCCTGTCTCTGTAACCCCCCTACACCCCCTCCCTGACTCTGTAACCCCTCCCTATCTCTGTAACCCCCGACACCCCCTCCCTATCTCTGTAACCCCCTACACCCCCTCCCTATCTCTGTAACCCCCTACACCCCCTCCCTATCTCTGTAACCCCCTACACCCCCTCCCTATCTCTGTAACCCCCTACACCCCCTCCCTATCCTTGTAACCCCCTACACCCCCTCCCTATCTCTGTAACCCCCTACACCCCCTCCCTATCCCTGTAACCCCCTACACCCCCTCCCTATCTCTGTAACCCCCTACACCCCCTCCCTATCTCTGTAACCCCCTACACCCCCTCCCTATCTCTGTAACCCCCTACACCCCCTCCCTATCTCTGTAACCCCCTACACCCCCTCCCTATCTCTGTAACCCCCTACACCCCCTCCCTATCCCTGTAACCCCCTACACCCCCTCCCGATCTCTGTAACCCCCTCCACCCCCTCCCTGTCTCTGTAACCCCTCCCTGTCTCTGTAACCCCCCTACACCCCCTCCCTGTCTCTGTAACCCCTCCCTGTCTCTGTAACCCCCCTACACCCCCTCCCTGTCTCTGTAACCCCTCCCTGTCTCTGTAACCCCCTACACCCCCTCCCTGTCTCTGTAACCCCCCTACACCCCCTCCCTGTCTCTGTAACCCCCCTACACCCCCTCCCTGTCTCTGTAACCCCCCTACACCCCCTCCCTGTCTCTGTAACCCCTCCCTATCTCTGTAACCCCCCTACACCCCCTCCCTGTCTCTGTAACCCCTCCCTGTCTCTGTAACCCCCCCACACTCCCTCCCTGTCTCTGTAACCCCCCTACACCCCCTCCCTGTCTCTGTAACCCCCCTACACCCCCTCCCTGTCTCTGTAACCCCCTACACCCCCTCCCTGTCTCTGTAACCGCCTACACCACCTCCCTGTCTCTGTAACCCCCTACACCCCCTCCCTGTCTCTGTAACCCCCTACACCCCCTCGCTGTCTCTGTAACCCCCTACACCCCCTCCCTATCTCTGTAACCCCTCCCTATCTCTGTAAAACCCCTACACCCCCTCCCTATCTCTGTAACCCCCTACACCCCCTCCCTGTCTCTGTAACCCCCTACACCCCCTCGCTGTCTCTGTAACCCCCTACACCCCCTCCCTATCTCTGTAACCCCTCCCTATCTCTGTAAAACCCCTACACCCCCTCCCTATCTCTGTAACCCCCTACACCCCCTCCCTGTCTCTGTAACCCCCCTACACCCCCTCCCTGTCTCTGTAACCCCTCCCTATCTCTGTAACCCCCCTATACCCCCTCCCTGTCTCTGTAACCCCTCCCTATCTCTGTAACCCCCCTACACCCCCTCCTCGTCTCTGTAACCCCCTACACCCCCTCCCTGTCTCTGTAACCCCCCTACACCCCCTCCCTGTCTCTGTAAACACCCTACACCCCTTCCCTGTCTCTGTAACCCCCTACACACCCTCCCTGTCCCTGTAACCCCCTACACCCCCTCCCTGTCTCTGTAACCCCCTACACCCCCTCCCTGTCTTTGTAAACCCCTACACCCCCTCCCTGTCTCTGTAACCCCTCCCTGTCTCTGTAACCCCCTACACCCCCTCCCTGTCTCTGTAACCCCCTACACCCCCTCCCTGTCCCAGTAACCCCCTACACCCCCTCCCTGTCCCGGTAACCCCCTACACCCCCTCCCTGTCTCTGTAACCCCCTACACCCCCTCCCTGTCTCTGTAACCCCCTACACCCCCTCCCTGTCTCTGTAACCCCCTACACCCCCTCCCTGTCTCTGTAACCCCCTACACACCCTCCCTGACTCTGTAACCCCCCTACACCCCCTCCCTGTCTCTGTAACCCCCTACACACCCTCCCTGTCTCTGTAACCCCCTACACCCCCTCCCTGTCTCTGTAACCCCCCTACACCCCCTCCCTGTCTCTGTAACCCCCCTACACCCACTCCCTGTCTCTGTAACCCCTCCCTGTCTCTGTAACCCCCTACACCCCCTCCCTGTCTCTGTAACCCCCCTACACCCCCTACCTGACTCTGTAACCCCTCCCTATCTCTGTAACCCCCGACACCCCCTCCCTGTCTCTGTAACCCCCCTACACCCCCTCCCTGTCTCTGTAACCCCTCCCTGTCTCTGTAAGCCCCTACACCCCCTCCCTATCTCTGTAACCCCCCTACACCCCCTCCTCGTCTCTGTAACCCGCTACACCCCCTCCCTATCTCTGTAACCCCCCTACACCCCCTCCCTGTCTCTGTAACCCCTCCCTGTCTCTGTAACCCCCTACACCCCCTCCCTGTCTCTGCAACCCCCTACACCCCCTCCCTATCTCTGTAACACCCTACACCCCCTCCCTGTCTCTGTAACCCCCCTACACCGCCTCCCTGTCTCTGTAACCCCCCTACACACCCTCCCTGTCTCTGTAACCCCCCTACACCCCCTCCCTATCTCTGTAACCCCCCTACACCCCCTCCCTGTCTCTGTATCCCCCTACACCCCCTCCCTGTCTCTGTAACCCCCTACACCCCCTCCCTGTCTCTGTAACCCCCCTACACCCCCTCCCTATCTCTGTAACCCCCCTACACCCCCTCCCTGTCTCTGTATCCCCCTACACCCCCTCCCTGTCTCTGTATCCCCCTACACCCCCTCCCTGTCTCTGTAACCCCTCCCTGTCTCTGTAACCCCTCCCTGTCTCTGTAACCCACTACACACCCTCCCTGTCCCTGTAACCCCCTACACCCCCTCCCTGTCTCTGTAAGCCCCTACACCCCCTCCCTGTCTCTGTAACCCCTCCCTGTCTCTGTAACCCCCTACACCCCCTCCCTATCTCTGTAACCCCCAACACCCCCTCCCTGTCTCTGTAAGCCCCTACACCCCCTCCCTGTCTCTGTAACCCCTCCCTGTCTCTGTAACCCCCTACACCCCCTCCCTGTCTCTGTAACCCCCTACACCCCCTCCCTGTCTCTGTAACCCCCTACACCCCCTCCCTGTCTCTGTAACCCCCTACACCCCCTCCCTGTCCCTGTAACCCCCTACACCCCCTCCCTGTCCCTGTAACCCCCTACACCCCCTCCCTGTCCCTGTAACCCCTCCCTGTCTCTGTAACCCCCTACACCCCCTCCCTGTCTCTGTAACCCCCTACACCCCCTCCCTGTCTCTGTAACCCCCTACACCCCCTCCCTCTCTCTGTAACCCCCTACACCCCCTCCCTGTCTCTGTAACCCCCCTACACCCCCTCCCTGTCTCTGTAACCCCTCCCTGTCCCTGTGACCCCCTACACCCCCTCCCTGTCCCTGTAACCCCCTACACCCCCTCCCTGTCTCTGTAACCCCCCTACACCCCCTCCCTGTCTCTGTAACCCCCTACACACCCTCCCTGTCTCTGTAACCGCCTACACCACCTCCCTGTCTCTGTAACCCCCTACACCCCCTCCCTGTCTCTGTAACCCCCTACACCCCCTCGCTGTCTCTGTAACCCCCTACACCCCCTCCCTATCTCTGTAACCCCTCCCTATCTCTGTAAAACCCCTACACCCCCTCCCTATCTCTGTAACCCCCTACACCCCCTCCCTGTCTCTGTAACCCCCCTACACCCCCTCCCTGTCTCTGTAACCCCTCCCTATCTCTGTAACCCCCCTATACCCCCTCCCTGTCTCTGTAACCCCTCCCTATCTCTGTAACCCCCCTACACCCCCTCCTCGTCTCTGTAACCCCCTACACCCCCTCCCTGTCTCTGTAACCCCCCTACACCCCCTCCCTGTCTCTGTAAACACCCTACACCCCTTCCCTGTCTCTGTAACCCCCTACACACCCTCCCTGTCCCTGTAACCCCCTACACCCCCTCCCTGTCTCTGTAACCCCCTACACCCCCTCCCTGTCTTTGTAACCCCCTACACCCCCTCCCTGTCTCTGTAACCCCTCCCTGTCTCTGTAACCCCCTACACCCCCTCCCTGTCTTTGTAACCCCCTACACCCCCTCCCTGTCTCTGTAACCCCTCCCTGTCTCTGTAACCCCCCTACACCCCCTCCCTGTCCCTGTAACCCCCTACACCCCCTCCCTGTCCCTGTAACCCCCTACACCCCCTCCCTGTCTCTGTAACCCCTCCCTGTCTCTGTAACCCCCTACACACCCTCCCTGACTCTGTAACCCCCCTACACCCCCTCCCTGTCTCTGTAACCCCCTACACACCCTCCCTGTCTCTGTAACCCCCTACACAACCTCCCTGTCTCTGTAACCCCCCTACACCCCCTCCCTGTCTCTGTAACCCCCCTACACCCACTCCCTGTCTCTGTAACCCCTCCCTGTCTCTGTAACCCCCTACACCCCCTCCCTGTCTCTGTAACCCCCCTACACCCCCTCCCTGACTCTGTAACCCCTCCCTATCTCTGTAACCCCCGACACCCCCTCCCTGTCTCTGTAACCCCCCTACACCCCCTCCCTGTCTCTGTAACCCCTCCCTGTCTCTGTAACCCCCCTACACCCCCTCCTCGTCTCTGTAACCCCCTACACCCCCTCCCTATCTCTGTAACCCTCTCCACCCCCTCCCTATCTCTGTAACCCCCTACACCCCCTCCCTATCTCTGTAACCCCCTACACCCCCTCCCTATCTCTGTAACCCCCTACACCCCCTCCCTATCTCTGTAACCCCCTACACCCCCTCCCTATCCTTGTAACCCCCTACACCCCCTCCCTATCTCTGTAACCCCCTACACCCCCTCCCTATCCCTGTAACCCCCTACACCCCCTCCCTATCTCTGTAACCCCCTACACCCCCTCCCTATCTCTGTAACCCCCTACACCCCCTCCCTATCTCTGTAACCCCCTACACCCCCTCCCTATCTCTGTAACCCCCTACACCCCCTCCCTATCTCTGTAACCCCCTACACCCCCTCCCTATCCCTGTAACCCCCTACACCCCCTCCCGATCTCTGTAACCCCCTCCACCCCCTCCCTGTCTCTGTAACCCCTCCCTGTCTCTGTAACCCCCCTACACCCCCTCCCTGTCTCTGTAACCCCTCCCTGTCTCTGTAACCCCCCTACACCCCCTCCCTGTCTCTGTAACCCCTCCCTGTCTCTGTAACCCCCTACACCCCCTCCCTGTCTCTGTAACCCCCTACACCCCCTCCCTGTCTCTGTAACCCCCCTACACCCCCTCCCTGTCTCTGTAACCCCCCTACACCCCCTCCCTGTCTCTGTAACCCCTCCCTATCTCTGTAACCCCCCTACACCCCCTCCCTGTCTCTGTAACCCCTCCCTGTCTCTGTAACCCCCCCACACTCCCTCCCTGTCTCTGTAACCCCCCTACACCCCCTCCCTGTCTCTGTAACCCCCCTACACCCCCTCCCTGTCTCTGTAACCCCCTACACCCCCTCCCTGTCTCTGTAACCGCCTACACCACCTCCCTGTCTCTGTAACCCCCTACACCCCCTCCCTGTCTCTGTAACCCCCTACACCCCCTCGCTGTCTCTGTAACCCCCTACACCCCCTCCCTATCTCTGTAACCCCTCCCTATCTCTGTAAAACCCCTACACCCCCTCCCTATCTCTGTAACCCCCTACACCCCCTCCCTGTCTCTGTAACCCCCTACACCCCCTCGCTGTCTCTGTAACCCCCTACACCCCCTCCCTATCTCTGTAACCCCTCCCTATCTCTGTAAAACCCCTACACCCCCTCCCTATCTCTGTAACCCCCTACACCCCCTCCCTGTCTCTGTAACCCCCCTACACCCCCTCCCTGTCTCTGTAACCCCTCCCTATCTCTGTAACCCCCCTATACCCCCTCCCTGTCTCTGTAACCCCTCCCTATCTCTGTAACCCCCCTACACCCCCTCCTCGTCTCTGTAACCCCCTACACCCCCTCCCTGTCTCTGTAACCCCCCTACACCCCCTCCCTGTCTCTGTAAACACCCTACACCCCTTCCCTGTCTCTGTAACCCCCTACACACCCTCCCTGTCCCTGTAACCCCCTACACCCCCTCCCTGTCTCTGTAACCCCCTACACCCCCTCCCTGTCTCTGTAACCCCCTACACCCCCTCCCTGTCTCTGTAACCCCCTACACCCCCTCCCTGTCTCTGTAACCCCCTACACCCCCTCCCTGTCTCTGTAACCCCCTACACCCCCTCCCTGTCTTTGTAAACCCCTACACCCCCTCCCTGTCTCTGTAACCCCTCCCTGTCTCTGTAACCCCCTACACCCCCTCCCTGTCCCAGTAACCCCCTACACCCCCTCCCTGTCCCGGTAACCCCCTACCCCCCCTCCCTGTCTCTGTAACCCCCTACACCCCCTCCCTGTCTCTGTAACCCCCTACACCCCCTCCCTGTCTCTGTAACCCCCTACACCCCCTCCCTGTCTCTGTAACCCCCTACACACCCTCCCTGTCTCTGTAACCCCCCTACACCCCCTCCCTGTCTCTGTAACCCCCTACACCCCCTCCCTGTCTCTGTAACCCCCCTACACCCCCTCCCTGTCTCTGTAACCCCCTACACACCCTCCCTGTCTCTGTAACCCCCTACACCCCCTCCCTGTCTCTGTAACCCCCCTACACCCCCTCCCTGTCTCTGTAACCCCCCTACACCCACTCCCTGTCTCTGTAACCCCTCCCTGTCTCTGTAACCCCCTACACCCCCTCCCTGTCTCTGTAACCCCCCTACACCCCCTACCTGACTCTGTAACCCCTCCCTATCTCTGTAACCCCCGACACCCCCTCCCTGTCTCTGTAACCCCCCTACACCCCCTCCCTGTCTCTGTAACCCCTCCCTGTCTCTGTAAGCCCCTACACCCCCTCCCTATCTCTGTAACCCCCCTACACCCCCTCCTCGTCTCTGTAACCCGCTACACCCCCTCCCTATCTCTGTAACCCCCCTACACCCCCTCCCTGTCTCTGTAACCCCTCCCTGTCTCTGTAACCCCCTACACCCCCTCCCTGTCTCTGCAACCCCCTACACCCCCTCCCTATCTCTGTAACCCCCTACACCCCCTCCCTGTCTCTGTAACCCCCCTACACCGCCTCCCTGTCTCTGTAACCCCCCTACACACCCTCCCTGTCTCTGTAACCCCCCTACACCCCCTCCCTATCTCTGTAACCCCCCTACACCCCCTCCCTGTCTCTGTATCCCCCTACACCCCCTCCCTGTCTCTGTAACCCCCTACACCCCCTCCCTGTCTCTGTAACCCCCCTACACCCCCTCCCTATCTCTGTAACCCCCCTACACCCCCTCCCTGTCTCTGTATCCCCCTACACCCCCTCCCTGTCTCTGTATCCCCCTACACCCCCTCCCTGTCTCTGTAACCCCTCCCTGTCTCTGTAACCCCTCCCTGTCTCTGTAACCCACTACACACCCTCCCTGTCCCTGTAACCCCCTACACCCCCTCCCTGTCTCTGTAAGCCCCTACACCCCCTCCCTGTCTCTGTAACCCCTCCCTGTCTCTGTAACCCCCTACACCCCCTCCCTATCTCTGTAACCCCCAACACCCCCTCCCTGTCTCTGTAAGCCCCTACACCCCCTCCCTGTCTCTGTAACCCCTCCCTGTCTCTGTAACCCCCTACACCCCCTCCCTGTCTCTGTAACCCCCTACACCCCCTCCCTGTCTCTGTAACCCCCTACACCCCCTCCCTGTCTCTGTAACCCCCTACACCCCCTCCCTGTCCCTGTAACCCCCTACACCCCCTCCCTGTCCCTGTAACCCCCTACACCCCCTCCCTGTCCCTGTAACCCCTCCCTGTCTCTGTAACCCCCTACACCCCCTCCCTGTCTCTGTAACCCCCTACACCCCCTCCCTGTCTCTGTAACCCCCTACACCCCCTCCCTCTCTCTGTAACCCCCTACACCCCCTCCCTCTCTCTGTAACCCCCCTGCACCCCCTCCCTGTCTCTGTAACCCCCCTACACCCCCTCCCTGTCTCTGTAACCCCCTACCTGTCCCTGTAACCCCCTACACCCCCTCCCTGTCTCTGTAACCCCCCTACACCCCCTCCCTGTCTCTGTAACCCCTCCCTGTCCCTGTGACCCCCTACACCCCCTCCCTGTCTCTGTAACCCCCTCCCTGTCCCTGTAACCCCCTACACCCCCTGCCTGTCTCTGTAACCCCCTACACCCCCTCCCTATCCCTGTAACCCCCTACACCCCCTCCCTGTCTCTGTGACCCCCTACACGCCCTCCCTGTCCCTGTAACCCCCTACACCCCCTCCCTGTCTCTGTAACCCCCCTACACCGCCTCGCTGTCTCTGTAACCCCCAACACCCCCTCCCTGTCTCTGTAACCCCTCCCTGTCTCTGTAACCCCCTACACCCCCTCCCTATCCCTACACCCCCTCCATGTCTCTGTGACCCCCTACACCCCCCCCCGTCTCTGTGACCCCCTACACCCCCTCCCTGTCCCTGTAACCCCCTACACCCCCTCCCTGTCTCTGTAACCCCCTACACCACCTCCCTGTCTCTGTAACCCCCTCCCTGTCTCTGTAACCCCCTACACCCCCTCCCTATCTCTGTAACCCCCTACACCCCCTCCCTGTCTCTGTAACCCCCTCCCTGTCTCTGTAACCCCATACACCCCCTCCCTATCTCTGTAACCCCCTACACCCCCTCCCTGTCTCTGTAACCCCCTACACCCCCTCCCTATCTCTGTAACCCCCTACACCCCCTCCCTGTCTCTGTAACCCCCTACACCCCCTCCCTGTCTCTGTAACCCCCTACACCCCCTCCCTGTCTCTGTAACCCCCCTACACCCCCTCCCTGTCTCTGTAACCCCTCCCTGTCTCTGTAACCCCCCTACACACCCTCCCTGTCTCTGTAACCCCTCCCTGTCTCTGTTACCCCCTACACCCCCTCCCTGTCTCTGTAACCCCCCTACACCCCCTCCCTGTCTCTGTAACCCCTCCCTGTCTCTGTAACCCCCTACACCCCCTCCCTATCTCTGTAACCCCCCTACACCCCCTCCTCGTCTCTGTAACCCCCTACACCCCCTACCTATCTCTGTAACCCCCCTACACCCCCTCCCTGTCTCTGTAACCCCTCCCTGTCTCTGTAACCCCCCTACACCCCCTCCCTGTCTCTGCAACCCCCTACACCCCCTCCCTATCTCTGTAACCCCCTACACCCCCTCCCTATCTCTGTAACCCCCTACACCCCCTCCCTGTCTCTGTAACCCCCCTACACCCCCTCCCTATCTCTGTAACCCCCCTACACACCCTCCCTGTCTCTGTATCCCCCTACACCCCCTCCCTGTCTCTGTAACCCCCTACACCCCCCTCCCTGTCTCTGTCACCCCCCTACACCCCCTCCCTGTCTCTGTAACCCCCTACACCCCCTCCCTGTCCCTGTAACCCCCTACACCCCCTCCCTGTCTCTGAACCCCCTACACCCCCTCCCTGTCTCTGTAACCCCCTACACCCCCTCCCTGTCTCTGTAACCCCTCCCTGTCTCTGTAACCCCTCCCTGTCTCTGTAACCCCCTACACCCCCTCCCTGTCCCTGTAACCCCTACACCCCCTCCCTGTCTCTGTAACCCCCTACACCCCCTCCCTGTCTCTGTAACCCCCTACACCCCCTCCCTGTCTCTGTAACCCCCTACACCCCCTCCCTGTCTCTGTAACCCCTCCCTGTCTCTGTAACCCCCAACACCCCCTCCCTGTCTCTGTAACCCCCGACACCCCCTCCCTGTCTCTGTAAGCCCCTACACCCCCTCCCTGTCTCTGTAACCCCTCCCTGTCTCTGTAACCCCCTACACCCCCTCCCTGTCTCTGTAACCCCCTACACCCCCTCCCTGTCTCTGTAACCCCCTACACCCCCTCCCTGTCTCTGTAACCCCCGACACCCCCTCCCTGTCTCTGTAACCCCCGACACCCCCTCCCTGTCTCTGTAACCCCCGACACCCCCTCCCTGTCTCTGTAACCCCCGACACCCCCTCCCTGTCTCTGTAAGCCCCTACACCCCCTCCCTGTCTCTGTAACCCCTCCCTGTCTCTGTAACCCCCTACACCCCCTCCCTGTCTCTGTAACCCCCTACACCCCCTCCCTGTCTCTGTAACCCCCTACACCCCCTCCCTGTCTCTGTAACCCCCCTACACCCCCTCCCTGTCTCTGTATCCCCCTACACCCCCTCCCTGTCTCTGTAACCCCCTACACCCCCCTCCCTGTCTCTGTAACCCCCTACACCCCCCTCCCTGTCTCTGTCACCCCCCTACACCCCCTCCCTGTCTCTGTAACCCCCTACACCCCCTCCCTGTCCCTGTAACCCCCTACACCCCCTCCCTGTCTCTGTAACCCCCTACACCCCCTCCCTGTCTCTGTAACCCCCTACACCCCCTCCCTGTCTCTGTAACCCCTCCCTGTCTCTGTGACCCCCTACACCCCCTCCCTGTCCCTGTAACCCCCTACACCCCCTCCCTGTCTCTGTAACCCCCAACACCCCCTCCCTGTCTCTGTAACCCCCGACACCCCCTCCCTGTCTCTGTAAGCCCCTACACCCCCTCCCTGTCTCTGTAACCCCTCCCTGTCTCTGTAACCCCCTACACCCCCTCCCTGTCTCTGTAACCCCCTACACCCCCTCCCTGTCTCTGTAACCCCCTACACCCCCTCCCTGTCTCTGTAACCCCCGACACCCCCTCCCTGTCTCTGTAAGCCCCTACACCCCCTCCCTGTCTCTGTAACCCCCCTACACCCCCTCCCTGTCTCTGTAACCCCCTACACCCCCTCCCTATCTCTGTAACCCCCTACACCCCCTCCCTGTCTCTGTAACCCCCTACACCCCCTCCCTGTCTCTGTAACCCCCGACACCCCCTCCCTGTCTCTGTAAGCCCCTACACCCCCTCCCTGTCTCTGTAACCCCCCTACACCCCCTCCCTGTCTCTGTAACCCCCTACACCCCCTCCCTATCTCTGTAACCCCCTACACCCCCTCCCTGTCTCTGTAACCCCTCCCTGTCCCTGTGACCCCCTACACCCTCTCCCTGTCTCTGTAACCCCCTACACCCCCTCCCTGTCTCTGTAACCCCCTACACCCCCTCCCTGTCTCTGTAACCCCCTTCACCCCCTCCCTGTCTCTGTAACCCCCTACACCCGTCCCTGTCTCTGTAACCCCCCTACACCCCCTCCCTGTCTCTGTAACCCCCCTACACCCCCTCCCTGTCTCTGTAACCCCTCCCTGTCCCTGTGACCCCCTACACCCCCTCCCTGTCTCTGTAACCCCCTCCCTGTCCCTGTAACCCCCTACACCCCCTCCCTGTCTCTGTAACCCCCTCCCTGTCCCTGTAACCCCCTACACCCCCTCCCTGTCCCTGTAACCCCCTACACCCCCTCCCTGTCTCTGTAACCCCCCTACACCCCCTCCCTGTCTCTGTAACCCCTCCCTGTCCCTGTGACCCCCTACACCCTCTCCCTGTCTCTGTAACCCCCTACACCCTCTCCCTGTCTCTGTAACCCCCTCCCTGTCTCTGTAACCCCCTACACCCCCTCCCTGTCTCTGTAACCCCCCTACACTCCCCTCCCTGTCTCTGTAACCCCCTACACCCCCTCCCTGTCTCTGTAACCCCCCTACACTCCCTCCCTGTCTCTCTAACCCCCTACACCCCCTCCCTGTCTCTGTAACCCCCTACACCCCCTCCCTGTCTCTGTACCCCCCTACACCCCCTCCCTGTCTCTGTAACCCCCTACACCCCCTCCCTGTCTCTGTAACCCCCTACACCCCCTCCCTGTCTCTGTAACCCCCTACACCCCCTCCCTGTCTCTGTAACCCCCCTACACCCCCTCCCTGTCTCTGTAACCCCTCCCTGTCTCTGTAAACCCCTACACCCCCTCCCTGTCTCTGTAACCCCCCTACACCCCCTCCCTGACTCTGTAACCCCTCCCTATCTGTAACCCCCCTACAACCCCTCCCTGTCTCTGTAACCCCTCCCTGTCTCTGTAACCCCCCTACACACCCTCCCTGTCTCTGTAACCCCTCCCTGTCTCTGTTACCCCCTACACCCCCTCCCTGTCTCTGTAACCCCCCTACACCCCCTCCCTGTCTCTGTAACCCCTCCCTGTCTCTGTAACCCCCTACACCCCCTCCCTATCTCTGTAACCCCCCTACACCCCCTCCTCGTCTCTGTAACCCCCTACACCCCCTCCCTATCTCTGTAACCCCCCTACACCCCCTCCCTGTCTCTGTAACCCCTCCCTGTCTCTGTAACCCCCTACACCCCCTCCCTATCTCTGTAACCCCCTACACCCCCTCCCTGTCTCTGTAACCCCCTACACCCCCTCCCTGTCTCTGTAACCCCCCTACACCCCCTCCCTGTCTCTGTAACCCCCCTACACCCCCTCCCTATCTCTGTAACCCCCTACACCCCCTCCCTGTCTCTGTAACCCCCTACACCCCCTCCCTATCTCTGCAACCCCCTATACCCCCTCCCTATCTCTGTAACCCCCTACACCCCCTCCCTGTCTCTGTAACCCCCCTACACCCCCTCCCTGTCTCTGTAACCCCCCTACACCCCCTCCCTGTCTCTGTAACCCCCCTACACCCCCTCCCTGTCTCTGTAACCCCCCTACACCCCCTCCCTATCTCTGTAACCCCCCTACACCCCCTCCCTGTCTCTGTATCCCCCTACACCCCCTCCCTGTCTCTGTAACCCCCTACACCCCCCTCCCTGTCTCTGTCACCCCCCTACACCCCCTCCCTGTCTCTGTAACCCCCTACACCCCCTCCCTGTCCCTGTAACCCCCTACACCCCCTCCCTGTCTCTGTAACCCCCTACACCCCCTCCCTGTCTCTGTAACCCCCTACACCCCCTCCCTGTCTCTGTAACCCCTCCCTGTCTCTGTAACCCCTCCCTGTCTCTGTAACCCCCTACACCCCCTCCCTGTCCCTGTAACCCCCTACACCCCCTCCCTGTCTCTGTAACCCCCTACACCCCCTCCCTGTCTCTGTAACCCCTCCCTGTCTCTGTAACCCCCTACACCCCCTCCCTGTCCCTGTAACCCCCTACACCCCCTCCCTGTCTCTGTAACCCCCAACACCCCCTCCCTGTCTCTGTAAGCCCCTACACCCCCTCCCTGTCTCTGTAACCCCCGACACCCCCTCCCTGTCTCTGTAAGCCCCTACACCCCCTCCCTGTCTCTGTAACCCCTCCCTGTCTCTGTAACCCCCTACACCCCCTCCCTGTCTCTGTAACCCCCTACACCCCCTCCCTGTCTCTGTAACCCCCTACACCCCCTCCCTGTCTCTGTAACCCCCCTACACCCCCTCCCTGTCTCTGTAACCCCCCTACACCCCCTCCCTGTCTCTGTAACCCCCTGCACCCCCTCCCTATCTCTGTAACCCCCTACACTCCCTCCCTGTCTCTGTAACCCCCCTACACCCCCTCCCTGTCTCTGTAACCCCTCCCTGTCCCTGTGACCCCCTACACCCTCTCCCTGTCTCTGTAACCCCCTACACCCCCTCCCTGTCTCTGTAACCCCTCCCTGTCTCTGTAACCCCCTACACCCCCTCCCTGTCTCTGTAACCCCCTACACCCCCTCCCTGTCTCTGTAACCCCCTACACCCGTCCCTGTCTCTGTAACCCCCCTACACCCCCTCCCTGTCTCTGTAACCCCCCTACACCCCCTCCCTGTCTCTGTAACCCCTCCCTGTCCCTGTGACCCCCTACACCCCCTCCCTGTCTCTGTAACCCCCTCCTGTCCCTGTAACCCCCTACACCCCCTCCCTGTCTCTGTAACCCCCTCCCTGTCCCTGTAACCCCCTACACCCCCTCCCTGTCTCTGTAACCCCTCCCTGTCCCTGTGACCCCCTACACCCTCTCCCTGTCTCTGTAACCCCCTACACCCCCTGTCTCTGTAACCCCCTACACTCCCTCCCTGTCTCTGTAACCCCCTACACCCCCTCCCTGTCCCTGTAACCCCCTACACCCCCTCCCTGTCCCTGTAACCCCCTACACCCCCTCCCTGTCTCTGTAACCCCCTACACCCCCTCCCTGTCTCTGTAACCCCCTACACCCCCTCCCTGTCTCTGTAACCCCTCCCTGTCTCTGTAACCCCCTACACCCCCTCCCTGTCTCTGTAACCCCCTACACCCCCTCCCTGTCTCTGTAACCCCCTACACCCCCTCCCTGTCTCTGTAACCCCCTACACCCGTCCCTGTCTCTGTAACCCCCCTACACCCCCTCCCTGTCTCTGTAACCCCCCTATACCCCCTCCCTGTCTCTGTAACCCCTCCCTGTCCCTGTGACCCCCTACACCCCCTCCCTGTCTCTGTAACCCCCTCCCTGTCCCTGTAACCCCCTACACCCCCTCCCTGTCTCTGTAACCCCTCCCTGTCCCTGTGACCCCCTACACCCCCTCCCTATCCCTGTAACCCCCTACACCCCCTCCCTGTCTCTGTGACCCCCTACACCCCCTCCCTGTCCCTGTAACCCCCTACACCCCCTCCCTGTCTCTGTAACCCCCTACACCCCCTCCCTGTCTCTGTAACCCCTCCCTGTCTCTGTAACCCCCTACACCCCCTCCCTATCTCTGTAACCCCCTACACCCCCTCCCTATCTCTGTAACCCCCTCCCTGTCTCTGTAACCCCCTCCCTGTCTCTGTAACCCACTACACCCCCTCCCTATCTCTGTAACCCCCTACACCCCCTCCATATCTCTATAACCCCCTACACCCCCTCCCTGTCTCTGTAACCCCCTACACCCCCTCCCTATCTCTGTAACCCCCTACACCCCCTCCCTGTCTCTGTAACCCCCTACACCCCCTCCCTGTCTCTGTAACCCCTCCTTGTCTCTGTAACCCCCTACACACCCTCCCTGTCTCTGTAACCCCCTACACCCCCTCCCTGTCTCTGTAACCCCCTACACCCCCTCCCTGTCTCTGTAACCCCCTACACCCCCTCCCTGTCTCTGTAACCCCCTACACCCCCTCCCTGTCTCTGTAACCCCCCTACACCCCCTCCCTGTCTCTGTAACCCCTCCCTGTCTCTGTAAACCCCTACACCCCCTCCCTGTCTCTGTAACCCCCCTACACCCCCTCCCTGACTCTGTAACCCCTCCCTATCTCTGTAACCCCCCTACAACCCCTCCCTGTCTCTGTAACCCCTCCCTGTCTCTGTAACCCCCCTACACACCCTCCCTGTCTCTGTAACCCCTCCCTGTCTCTGTTACCCCCTACACCCCCTCCCTGTCTCTGTAACCCCCCTACACCCCCTCCCTGTCTCTGTAACCCCTCCCTGTCTCTGTAACCCCCTACACCCCCTCCCTATCTCTGTAACCCCCCTACACCCCCTCCTCGTCTCTGTAACCCCCTACACCCCCTCCCTATCTCTGTAACCCCCCTACTCCCCCTCCCTGTCTCTGTAACCCCTCCCTGTCTCTGTAACCCCCCTACACCCCCTCCCTGTCTCTGCAACCCCCTACACCCCCTCCCTATCTCTGTAACCCCCTACACCCCCTCCCTGTCTCTGTAACCCCCCTACACCCCCTCCCTGTCTCTGTAACCCCCCTACACCCCCTCCCTGTCTCTGTAACCCCCCTACACCCCCTCCCTGTCTCTGTAACCCCCCTACACCCCCTCCCTATCTCTGTAACCCCCCTACACCCCCTCCCTGTCTCTGTATCCCCCTACACCCCCTCCCTGTCTCTGTAACCCCCTACACCCCCCTCCCTGTCTCTGTAACCCCCTACACCCCCTCCCTGTCTCTGTAACCCCCTACACCCCCTCCCTGTCCCTGTAACCCCCTACACCCCCTCCCTGTCTCTGTAACCCCCTACACCCCCTCCCTGTCTCTGTAACCCCCTACACCCCCTCCCTGTCTCTGTAACCCCTCCCTGTCTCTGTAACCCCTCCCTGTCTCTGTAACCCCCTAGACCCCCTCCCTGTCCCTGTAACCCCCTACACCCCCTCCCTGTCTCTGTAACCCCCTACACCCCCTCCCTGTCTCTGTAACCCCTCCCTGTCTCTGTAACCCCCTACACCCCCTCCCTGTCCCTGTAACCCCCTACACCCCCTCCCTGTCTCTGTAAGCCCCTACACCCCCTCCCTGTCTCTGTAACCCCCGACACCCCCTCCCTGTCTCTGTAACCCCCTACACCCCCTCCCTGTCTCTGTAAGCCCCTACACCCCCTCCCTGTCTCTGTAACCCCCGACACCCCCTCCCTGTCTCTGTAAGCCCCTACACCCCCTCCCTGTCTCTGTAACCCCTCCCTGTCTCTGTAACCCCCTACACCCCCTCCCTGTCTCTGTAACCCCCTACACCCCCTCCCTGTCTCTGTAACCCCCTACACCCCCTCCCTGTCTCTGTAACCCCCCTACACCCCCTCCCTGTCTCTGTAACCCCCCTACACCCCCTCCCTGTCTCTGTAACCCCCTACACCCCCTCCCTATCTCTGTAACCCCCTACACCCCCTCCCTGTCTCTGTAACCCCCTACACCCCCTCCCTATCTCAGTAACCCCCTACACCCCCTCTCTGTCTCTGTAACCCCCTACACCCCCTCCCTATCTCTGTAACCCCCTACACCCCCTCCCTGTCTCTGTAACCCCTCCCTGTCCCTGTGACCCCCTACACCCTCTCCCTGTCTCTGTAACCCCCTACACCCCCTCCCTGTCTCTGTAACCCCTCCCTGTCTCTGTAACCCCCCTACACCCCCTCCCTGTCTCTGTATCCCCCTACACCCCCTCCCTGTCTCTGTAACCCCCTACACCCCCTCCCTGTCTCTGTCACCCCCCTACACCCCCTCCCTGTCTCTGTAACCCCCTACACCCCCTCCCTGTCCCTGTAACCCCCTACACCCCCTCCCTGTCTCTGTAAGCCCCTACACCCCCTCCCTGTCTCTGTAACCCCCTACACCCCCTCCCTGTCTCTGTAACCCCTCCCTGTCTCTGTAACCCCCTACACCCCCTCCCTGTCCCTGTAACCCCCTACACCCCCTCCCTGTCTCTGTAACCCCCAACACCCCCTCCCTGTCTCTGTAACCCCCGACACCCCCTCCCTGTCTCTGTAAGCCCCTACACCCCCTCCCTGTCTCTGTAACCCCTCCCTGTCTCTGTAACCCCCTACACCCCCTCCCTGTCTCTGTAACCCCCTACACCCCCTCCCTGTCTCTGTAACCCCCTACACCCCCTCCCTGTCTCTGTAACCCCCCTACACCCCCTCCCTGTCTCTGTAAGCCCCTACACCCCCTCCCTGTCTCTGTAACCCCCTACACCCCCTCCCTATCTCTGTAACCCCCTACACCCCCTCCCTGTCTCTGTAACCCCCCTACACCCCCTCCCTGTCTCTGTAACCCCTCCCTGTCCCTGTGACCCCCTACACCCTCTCCCTGTCTCTGTAACCCCCTACACCCCCTCCCTGTCTCTGTAACCCCTCCCTGTCTCTGTAACCCCCTACACCCCCTCCCTGTCTCTGTAACCCCCTACACCCCCTCCCTGTCTCTGTAACCCCCTACACCCCCTCCCTATCTCTGTAACCCCCCTACACCCCCTCCCTGTCTCTGTAACCCCCCTACACCCGTCCCTGTCTCTGTAACCCCCCTACACCCCCTCCCTGTCTCTGTAACCCCCCTACACCCCCTCCCTGTCTCTGTAACCCCCCTACACCCCCTCCCTGTCTCTGTAACCCCCCTACACCCCCTCCCTGTCTCTGTAACCCCCCTACACCCCCTCCCTGTCTCTGTAACCCCTCCCTGTCCCTGTGACCCCCTACACCGCCTCCCTGTCCCTGTAACCCCCTACACCCCCTCCCTGTCTCTGTAACCCCCTCCCTGTCCCTGTAACCCCCTACACCCCCTCCCTGTCTCTGTAACCCCTCCCTGTCCCTGTGACCCCCTACACCCTCTCCCTGTCTCTGTAACCCCCTACACCCTCTCCCTGTCTCTGTAACCCCCTCCCTGTCTCTGTAACCCCCTACACCCCCTCCCTGTCACTGTAACCCCCCTACACTCCCCTCCCTGTCTCTGTAACCCCCTACACCCCCTCCCTGTCTCTGTAACCCCCCTACACTCCCTCCCTGTCTCTCTAACCCCCTACACCCCCTCCCTATCTCTGTAACCCCCTACACCCCCTCCCTGTCTCTGTAACCCCCTACACCCCCTCCCTGTCTCTGTAACCCCCTACACCCCTCCCTGTCTCTGTAACCCCCTACACCCCCTCCCTGTCTCTGTAACCCCCTACACCCCCTCCCTGTCTCTGTAACCCCCTACACCCCCTCCCTGTCTCTGTAACCCCCCTACACCCCCTCCCTGTCTCTGTAACCCCTCCCTGTCTCTGTAAACCCCTACACCCCCTCCCTGTCTCTGTAACCCCCCTACACCCCCTCCCTGACTCTGTAACCCCTCCCTATCTCTGTAACCCCCCTACAACCCCTCCCTGTCTCTGTAACCCCTCCCTGTCTCTGTAACCCCCCTACACACCCTCCCTGTCTCTGTAACCCCTCCCTGTCTCTGTTACCCCCTACACCCCCTCCCTGTCTCTGTAACCCCCCTACACCCCCTCCCTGTCTCTGTAACCCCCCTACACCCCCTCCCTGTCTCTGTAACCCCTCCCTGTCTCTGTTACCCCCTACACCCCCTCCCTGTCTCTGTAACCCCCCTACACCCCCTCCCTGTCTCTGTAACCCCCCTACACACCCTCCCTGTCTCTGTAACCCCTCCCTGTCTCTGTTACCCCCTACACCCCCTCCCTGTCTCTGTAACCCCCCTACACCCCCTCCCTGTCTCTGTAACCCCCCTACACCCCCTCCCTGTCTCTGTAACCCCCCTACACCCCCTCCCTGTCTCTGTAACCCCCTACACCCCCTCCCTGTCTCTGTAACCCCCCTACACCCCCTTCCTGTCTCTGTAACCCCCTACACCCCCTCCCTGTCTCTGTAACCCCCTCCCTGTCTCTGTAACCCCCTACACCCGTCCCTGTCTCTGTAACCCCCCTACACCCCCTCCCTGTCTCTGTAACCCCCCTACACCCCCTCCCTGTCTCTGTAACCCCTCCCTGTCCCTGTGACCCCCTACACCCCCTCCCTGTCTCTGTAACCCCCTACACCCCCTCCCTGTCTCTGTAACCCCCTACACCCGTCCCTGTCTCTGTAACCCCCCTACACCCCCTCCCTGTCTCTGTAACCCCCCTACACCCCCTCCCTGTCTCTGTAACCCCTCCCTGTCCCTGTGACCCCCTACACCGCCTCCCTGTCCCTGTAACCCCCTACACCCCCTCCCTGTCTCTGTAACCCCCTCCCTGTCCCTGTAACCCCCTACACCCCCTCCCTGTCTCTGTAACCCCTCCCTGTCCCTGTGACCCCCTACACCCTCTCCCTGTCTCTGTAACCCCCTACACCCTCTCCCTGTCTCTGTAACCCCCTCCCTGTCTCTGTAACCCCCTACACCCCCTCCCTGTCACTGTAACCCCCCTACACTCCCCTCCCTGTCTCTGTAACCCCCTACACCCCCTCCCTGTCTCTGTAACCCCCCTACACTCCCTCCCTGTCTCTCTAACCCCCTACACCCCCTCCCTATCTCTGTAACCCCCTACACCCCCTCCCTGTCTCTGTAACCCCCTACACCCCCTCCCTGTCTCTGTAACCCCCTACACCCCTCCCTGTCTCTGTAACCCCCTACACCCCCTCCCTGTCTCTGTAACCCCCTACACCCCCTCCCTGTCTCTGTAACCCCCTACACCCCCTCCCTGTCTCTGTAACCCCCCTACACCCCCTCCCTGTCTCTGTAACCCCTCCCTGTCTCTGTAAACCCCTACACCCCCTCCCTGTCTCTGTAACCCCCCTACACCCCCTCCCTGACTCTGTAACCCCTCCCTATCTCTGTAACCCCCCTACAACCCCTCCCTGTCTCTGTAACCCCTCCCTGTCTCTGTAACCCCCCTACACACCCTCCCTGTCTCTGTAACCCCTCCCTGTCTCTGTTACCCCCTACACCCCCTCCCTGTCTCTGTAACCCCCCTACACCCCCTCCCTGTCTCTGTAACCCCTCCCTGTCTCTGTAACCCCCTACACCCCCTCCCTATCTCTGTAACCCCCCTACACCCCCTCCTCGTCTCTGTAACCCCCTACACCCCCTCCCTATCTCTGTAACCCCCCTACACCCCCTCCCTGTCTCTGTAACCCCTCCCTGTCTCTGTAACCCCCCTACACCCCCTCCCTGTCTCTGCAACCCCCTACACCCCCTCCCTATCTCTGTAACCCCCTACACCCCCTCCCTGTCTCTGTAACCCCCCTACACCCCCTCCCTGTCTCTGTAACCCCCCTACACCCCCTCCCTGTCTCTGTAACCCCCCTACACCCCCTCCCTATCTCTGTAACCCCCCTACACCCCCTCCCTGTCTCTGTAACCCCCTACACCCCCTCCCTGTCTCTGTAACCCCCTACACCCCCTCCCTGTCTCTGTAACCCCCCTACACCCCCTCCCTGTCTCTGTAACCCCCTACACCCCCTCCCTGTCCCTGTAACCCCCTACACCCCCTCCCTGTCTCTGTAACCCCCTACACCCCCTCCCTGTCTCTGTAACCCCCTACACCCCCTCCCTGTCTCTGTAACCCCTCCCTGTCTCTGTAACCCCTCCCTGTCTCTGTAACCCCCTACACCCCCTCCCTGTCCCTGTAACCCCCTACACCCCCTCCCTGTCTCTGTAACCCCCTACACCCCCTCCCTGTCTCTGTAACCCCTCCCTGTCTCTGTAACCCCCAACACCCCCTCCCTGTCTCTGTAACCCCCGACACCCCCTCCCTGTCTCTGTAAGCCCCTACACCCCCTCCCTGTCTCTGTAACCCCTCCCTGTCTCTGTAACCCCCTACACCCCCTCCCTGTCTCTGTAACCCCCTACACCCCCTCCCTGTCTCTGTAACCCCCTACACCCCCTCCCTGTCTCTGTAACCCCCGACACCCCCTCCCTGTCTCTGTAAGCCCCTACACCCCCTCCCTGTCTCTGTAACCCCCGACACCCCCTCCCTGTCTCTGTAAGCCCCTACACCCCCTCCCTGTCTCTGTAACCCCTCCCTGTCTCTGTAACCCCCTACACCCCCTCCCTGTCTCTGTAACCCCCTACACCCCCTCCCTGTCTCTGTAACCCCCCTACACCCCCTCCCTGTCTCTGTAACCCCCCTACACCCCCTCCCTGTCTCTGTAACCCCCTACACCCCCTCCCTGTCTCTGTAACCCCCCTACACCCCCTCCCTGTCTCTGTAACCCCCTACACCCCCTCCCTATCTCTGTAACCCCCTACACCCCCTCCCTGTCTCTGTAACCCCCCTACACCCCCTCCCTGTCTCTGTAACCCCTCCCTGTCCCTGTGACCCCCTACACCCTCTCCCTGTCTCTGTAACCCCCTACACCCCCTCCCTGTCTCTGTAACCCCTCCCTGTCTCTGTAACCCCCTACACCCCCTCCCTGTCTCTGTAACCCCCTACACCCCCTCCCTGTCTCTGTAACCCCCTACACCCGTCCCTGTCTCTGTAACCCCCCTACACCCCCTCCCTGTCTCTGTAACCCCCCTACACCCCCTCCCTGTCTCTGTAACCCCTCCCTGTCCCTGTGACCCCCTACACCCCCTCCCTGTCTCTGTAACCCCCTCCCTGTCCCTGTAACCCCCTACACCCCCTCCCTGTCTCTGTAACCCCCTCCCTGTCCCTGTAACCCCCTACACCCCCTCCCTGTCTCTGTAACCCCTCCCTGTCCCTGTGACCCCCTACACCCTCTCCCTGTCTCTGTAACCCCCTACACCCCCTGTCTCTGTAACCCCCTACACTCCCTCCCTGTCTCTGTAACCCCCTACACCCCCTCCCTGTCCCTGTAACCCCCTACACCCCCTCCCTGTCCCTGTAACCCCCTACACCCCCTCCCTGTCTCTGTAACCCCCTACACCCCCTCCCTTTCTCTGTAACCCCCTACACCCCCTCCCTGTCTCTGTAACCCCTCCCTGTCTCTGTAACCCCCTACACCCCCTCCCTGTCTCTGTAACCCCCTACACCCCCTCCCTGTCTCTGTAACCCCCTACACCCGTCCCTGTCTCTGTAACCCCCCTACACCCCCTCCCTGTCTCTGTAACCCCCCTACACCCCCTCCCTGTCTCTGTAACCCCTCCCTGTCCCTGTGACCCCCTACACCCCCTCCCTGTCTCTGTAACCCCCTCCCTGTCCCTGTAACCCCCTACACCCCCTCCCTGTCTCTGTAACCCCCCGACACCCCCTCCCTGTCTCTGTAACCCCCTACACCCCCTCCCTGTCCCTGTGACCCCCTACACCCCCTCCCTATCCCTGTAACCCCCTACACCCCCTCCCTGTCTCTGTAACCCCCTACACCCCCTCCCTGTCTCTGTAACCCCTCCCTGTCTCTGTAACCCCCTACACCCCCTCCCTATCTCTGTAACCCCCTACACCCCCTCCCTGTCTCTGTAACCCCCTCCCTGTCTCTGTAACCCCCTACACCCCCTCCCTATCTCTGTAACCCCCTACACCCCCTCCATATCTCTATAACCCCCTACACCCCCTCCCTGTCTCTGTAACCCCCTACACCCCCTCCCTATCTCTGTAACCCCCTACACCCCCTCCCTATCTCTGTAACCCCCCTACACCCCCTCCCTGTCTCTGTAACCCCCTACACCCCCTCCCTATCTCTGTAACCCCCTACACCCTCTCCCTATCTCTGTAACCCCCTACACCCCCTCCCTGTCTCTGTAACCCCCTCCCTGTCTCTGTAACCCCCTACACCCCCTCCCTATCTCTGTAACCCCCTACACCCCCTCCCTATCTCTGTAACCCCCTACACCCCCTCCATATCTCTATAACCCCCTACACCCCCTCCCTGTCTCTGTCACCCCCTACACCCCCTCCCTGTCTCTGTAACCCCCTACACCCTCTCCCTGTCTCTGTAACCCCCTCCCTGTCTCTGTAACCCCCTCCCTGTCCCTGTAACCCCCTACACCCCCTCCCTGTCTCTGTAACCCCCCGACACCCCCTCCCTGTCTCTGTAACCCCTCCCTATCCCTGTAACCCCCCTACACCCCCTCCCTGTCTCTGTAACCCCCTACACCCCCTCCCTGTCTCTGTAACCCCCCTACACTCCCCTCCCTGTCTCTGTAACCCCCTACACCCCCTCCCTGTCTCTGTAACCCCCCTACACTCCCTCCCTGTCTCTCTAACCCCCTACACCCCCTCCCTGTCTCTGTAACCCCCTACACCCCCTCCCTGTCTCTGTAACCCCCTACACCCCCTCCCTGTCTCTGTAACCCCCTACACCCCCTCCCTGTCTCTGTAACCCCCTCCCTATCTCTGTAACCCCCTACACCCCCTCCCTATCTCTGTAACCCCCCGACACCCCCTCCCTGTCTCTGTAACCCCCTACACCCCCTCCCTGTCTCTGTAACCACCTACACCCCCTCCCTGTCTCTGTAACCCCCTACACCCCCTCCCTGTCTCTGTAACCCCCTCCCTATCTCTGTAACCCCCTACACCCCCTTCCTATCTCTGTAACCCCCCTACACCCCCTCCCTGTCTCTATAACCCCCTACACCCCCTCCCTGTCTCTGTAACCCCCTACACCCTCTCCCTGTCTCTGTAACCCCCTCCCTGTCTCTGTAACCCCCTACACCCCCTCCCTGTCTCTGTAACCCCCTACACCCCCTCCCTGTCTCTGTAACCCCCCTACACTCCCCTCCCTGTCTCTGTAACCCCCTACACCCCCTCCCTGTCTCTGTAACCCCCCTACACTCCCTCCCTGTCTCTCTAACCCCCTACACCCCCTCCCTGTCTCTGTAACCCCCTACACCCCCTCCCTGTCTCTGTAACCCCCTACACCCCCTCCCTGTCTCTGTAACCCCCTACATCCCCTCCCTGTCTCTGTAACCCCCTCCCTATCTCTGTAACCCCCTACACCCCCTCCCTATCTCTGTAACCCCCCGACACCCCCTCCCTGTCTCTGTAACCCCTCCCTATCCCTGTAACCCCCCTACACCCCCTCCCTGTCTCTGTAACCCCCTACACCCCCTCCCTGTCTCTGTAACCCCCCTACACTCCCCTCCCTGTCTCTGTAACCCCCTACACCCCCTCCCTGTCTCTGTAACCCCCCTACACTCCCTCCCTGTCTCTCTAACCCCCTACACCCCCTCCCTATCTCTGTAACCCCCTACACCCCCTCCCTGTCTCTGTAACCCCCTACACCCCCTCCCTGTCTCTGTAACCCCCTACACCCCCTCCCTGTCTCTGTAACCACCTACACCCCCTCCCTGTCTCTGTAACCCCCTACACCCCCTCCCTGTCTCTGTAACCCCCTCCCTATCTCTGTAACCCCCTACACCCCCTTCCTATCTCTGTAACCCCCCTACACCCCCTCCCTGTCTCTATAACCCCCTACACCCCCTCCCTGTCTCTGTAACCCCCTACACCCTCTCCCTGTCTCTGTAACCCCCTCCCTGTCTCTGTAACCCCCTACACCCCCTCCCTGTCTCTGTAACCCTCCTACACTCCCCTCCCTGTCTCTGTAACCCCCTACACCCCCTCCCTATCTCTGTAACCCCCTACACCCCCTCCCTGTCTCTGTAACCCCCTACACCCCCTCCCTGTCTCTGTAACCCCCTACACCCCCTCCCTGTCTCTGTAACCCCCTACACCCCCTCCCTGTCTCTGTAACCCCCTACACCCCCTCTCTGTCTCTGTAACCCCCTATACCCCCTCCCTGTCTCTGTAACCCCCTACACCCCCTCCCTGTCTCTGTAACCCCCTACACCCCCTCCCTGTCTCTGTAACCACCTACACCCCCTCCCTGTCTCTGTAACCCCCAACACCCCCTCCCTGTCTCTATAACCCCCTACACCCCCTCCCTGTCTCTGTAACCCCCCTACACCCCCTCCCTGTCTCTGTAACCCCTCCCTATCTCTGTAACCCCCCTACACCCCCTCCTCGTCTCTGTAACCCCCTACACCCCATCCCTATCTCTGTAACCCCCCTACACCCCCTCCCTGTCTCTGTAACCCCTCCCTGTCTCTGTAACCCCCTCCCTGTCTCTGCAACCCCCTACACCCCCTCCCTGTCTCTGCAACCCCCTACACCCCCTCCCTATCTCTGTAACCCCCTACACCCCCTCCCTGTCTCTGTAACCCCCCTAGACCCCCTCCCTGTCTCTGTAACCCCCCTACACCCCCTCCCTGTCTCTGTAACCCCCCTACACCCCCTCCCTGTCTCTGTAACCCCCCTACACCCCCTCCCTATCTCTGTAACCCCCCTACACCCCCTCCCTGACTCTGTATCCACCTACACCCCCTCCCTGTCTCTGTATCCCCCTACACCCCCTCCCTGTCTCTGTAACCCCCCTACACCCCCTCCCTATCTCTGTAACCCCCTACACCCCCTCCCTGTCTCTGTAACCCCCCTACACCCCCTCCCTGTCTCTGTAACCCCCTACACCCCCTCCCTGTCTCTGTAACCCCCTACACCCCCTCCCTGTCTCTGTATCCCCCTACACCCCCTCCCTGTCTCTGTAACCCCCTACACCCCCTCCCTGTCTCTGTAACCCCCTACACCCCCTCCCTGTCTCTGTAACCCCCCTACACCCCCTCCCTGTCTCTGTAACCCCCCTACACCCCCTCCCAGTCTCTGTCACCCCCTACACCCCCTCCCTGTCCCTGTAACCCCCTACACCCCTTCCCTGTCTCTGTAACCCCCTACACCCCCTCCCTGTCTCTGTAACCCCCTACACCCCCTCCCTGTCTCTGTAACCCCCTCCCTGTCCCTGTAACCCCCTACACCCCCTCCCTGTCTCTGTAACCCCCTACACCCCCTCCCTGTCTCTGTAACCCCTCCCTGTCTCTGTAACCCCCTACACACCCTCCCTGTCTCTGTAACCCCCTACACCCCCTCCCTGACTCTGTAACCCCCCTACACCCCCGACCTGTCTCTGTAACCCCCTACACCCCCTCCCTGTCTCTGTAACCCCCCTACACCCCCTCCCTGTCTCTGTAACCCCTCCCTGTCTCTGTAACCCCCTACACCCCCGACCTGTCTCTGTAACCCCCTACACCCCCTCCCTGTCTCTGTAACCCCCCTACACCCCCTCCCTGACTCTGTAACCCCTCCCTATCTCTGTAACCCCCCTACACCCCCTCCCTATCTCTGTAACCCCCCTACAACCCCTCCCTGTCTCTGTAACCCCCCTACACCCCCTCCCTGTCTCTGTAACCCCTCCCTATCTCTGTAACCCCCCTACACCCCCTCCTCGTCTGTGTAACCCCCTACACCAACTCCCTGTCTCTGTATCCCCCTACACCCCCTCCCTGTCTCTGTAACCCCCCTACACCCCCTCCCTGTCTCTGTAACCCCCCTACACCCCCTCCCTGTCTCTGTAACCCCCTACACCCCCCTCCCTGTCTCTGTAACCCCCCTACACCCCCTCCCTGTCTCTGTAACCCCCTACACCCCCTCCCTGTCCCTGTAACCCCCTACACCCCCTCCCTGTCTCTGTAACCCCCTACACACCCTCCCTGTCTCTGTAACCCCCTACACCCCCTCCCTGTCTCTGTAACCCCCTACACCCCCTCCCTGTCTCTGTAACCCCCCTACACCCCCTCCCTGTCTCTGTAACCCCCTACACCCCCTCCCTGTCTCTGTAACCCCCCTACACCCCCTCCCTGACTCTGTAACCCCTCCCTATCTCTGTAACCCCCCTACAACCCCTCCCTGTCTCTGTAACCCCTCCCTGTCTCTGTAACCCCCCTACACCCCCTCCCTGTCTCTGTAACCCCTCCCTGTCTCTGTAACCCCCTACACCCCCTCCCTGTCTCTGTAACCCCTCCCTATCTCTGTAACCCCCCTATTCCCCCTCCCTGTCTCTGTAACCCCTCCCTATCTCTGTAACCCCCCTACACCCCCTCCTCGTCTCTGTAACCCCCCTACACCAACTCCCTGTCTCTGTATCCCCCTACACCCCCTCCCTGTCTCTGTAAGCCCCTACACCCCCTCCCTGTCTCTGTAACCCCTCCCTGTCTCTGTAACCCCCTACACCCCCTCCCTGTCTCTGTAACCCCCTACACCCCCTCCCTGTCTCTGTAACCCCCTACACCCCCTCCCTGTCTCTGTAACCCCCCTACACCCCCTCCCTGTCTCTGTAAGCCCCTACACCCCCTCCCTGTCTCTGTAACCCCCTACACCCCCTCCCTATCTCTGTAACCCCCTACACCCCCTCCCTGTCTCTGTAACCCCCCTACACCCCCTCCCTGTCTCTGTAACCCCTCCCTGTCCCTGTGACCCCCTACACCCTCTCCCTGTCTCTGTAACCCCCTACACCCCCTCACTGTCTCTGTAACCCCTCCCTGTCTCTGTAACCCCCTACACCCCCTCCCTGTCTCTGTAACCCCCTACACCCCCTCCCTGTCTCTGTAACCCCCTACACCCGTCCCTGTCTCTGTAACCCCCCTACACCCCCTCCCTGTCTCTGTAACCCCCCTACACCCCCTCCCTGTCTCTGTAACCCCTCCCTGTCCCTGTGACCCCCTACACCGCCTCCCTGTCCCTGTAACCCCCTACACCCCCTCCCTGTCTCTGTAACCCCCTCCCTGTCCCTGTAACCCCCTACACCCCCTCCCTGTCTCTGTAACCCCTCCCTGTCCCTGTGACCCCCTACACCCTCTCCCTGTCTCTGTAACCCCCTACACCCTCTCCCTGTCTCTGTAACCCCCTCCCTGTCTCTGTAACCCCCTACACCCCCTCCCTGTCTCTGTAACCCCCCTACACTCCCCTCCCTGTCTCTGTAACCCCCTACACCCCCTCCCTGTCTCTGTAACCCCCCTACACTCCCTCCCTGTCTCTCTAACCCCCTACACCCCCTCCCTATCTCTGTAACCCCCTACACCCCCTCCCTGTCTCTGTAACCCCCTACACCCCCTCCCTGTCTCTGTAACCCCCTACACCCCCTCCCTGTCTCTGTAACCCCCTACACCCGCTCCCTGTCTCTGTAACCCCCTACACCCCCTCCCTGTCTCTGTAACCCCCTACACCCCCTCCCTGTCTCTGTAACCCCCCTACACCCCCTCCCTGTCTCTGTAACCCCTCCCTGTCTCTGTAAACCCCTACACCCCCTCCCTGTCTCTGTAACCCCCCTACACCCCCTCCCTGTCTCTGTAACCCCCTACACCCCCTCCCTATCTCTGTAACCCCCTACACCCCCTCCCTGTCTCTGTAACCCCCCTACACACCCTCCCTGTCTCTGTAACCCCTCCCTGTCTCTGTTACCCCCTACACCCCCTCCCTGTCTCTGTAACCCCCCTACACCCCCTCCCTGTCTCTGTAACCCCTCCCTGTCTCTGTAACCCCCTACACCCCCTCCCTATCTCTGTAACCCCCCTACACCCCCTCCTCGTCTCTGTAACCCCCTACACCCCCTCCCTATCTCTGTAACCCCCCTACACCCCCTCCCTGTCTCTGTAACCCCTCCCTGTCTCTGTAACCCCCCTACACCCCCTCCCTGTCTCTGCAACCCCCTACACCCCCTCCCTATCTCTGTAACCCCCTACACCCCCTCCCTGTCTCTGTAACCCCCCTACACCCCCTCCCTGTCTCTGTAACCCCCCTACACCCCCTCCCTGTCTCTGTAACCCCCCTACACCCCCTCCCTATCTCTGTAACCCCCCTACACCCCCTCCCTGTCTCTGTATCCCCCTACACCCCCTCCCTGTCTCTGTAACCCCCTACATCCCCCTCCCTGTCTCTGTCACCCCCCTACACCCCCTCCCTGTCTCTGTAACCCCCTACACCCCCTCCCTGTCCCTGTAACCCCCTACACCCCCTCCCTGTCTCTGTAACCCCCTACACCCCCTCCCTGTCTCTGTAACCCCCTACACCCCCTCCCTGTCTCTGTAACCCCTCCCTGTCTCTGTAACCCCTCCCTGTCTCTGTAACCCCCTACACCCCCTCCCTGTCCCTGTAACCCCCTACACCCCCTCCCTGTCTCTGTAACCCCCTACACCCCCTCCCTGTCTCTGTAACCCCTCCCTGTCTCTGTAACCCCCAACACCCCCTCCCTGTCTCTGTAACCCCCGACACCCCCTCCCTGTCTCTGTAAGCCCCTACACCCCCTCCCTGTCTCTGTAACCCCTCCCTGTCTCTGTAACCCCCTACACCCCCTCCCTGTCTCTGTAACCCCCTACACCCCCTCCCTGTCTCTGTAACCCCCTACACCCCCTCCCTGTCTCTGTAACCCCCGACACCCCCTCCCTGTCTCTGTAAGCCCCTACACCCCCTCCCTGTCTCTGTAACCCCCGACACCCCCTCCCTGTCTCTGTAAGCTCCTACACCCCCTCCCTGTCTCTGTAACCCCTCCCTGTCTCTGTAACCCCCTACACCCCCTCCCTGTCTCTGTAACCCCCTACACCCCCTCCCTGTCTCTGTAACCCCCTACACCCCCTCCCTGTCTCTGTAACCCCCCTACACCCCCTCCCTGTCTCTGTAACCCCCCTACACCCCCTCCCTGTCTCTGTAACCCCCCTACACCCCCTCCCTGTCTCTGTAACCCCCTACACCCCCTCCCTATCTCTGTAACCCCCTACACCCCCTCCCTGTCTCTGTAACCCCCCTACACCCCCTCCCTGTCTCTGTAACCCCTCCCTGTCCCTGTGACCCCCTACACCCTCTCCCTGTCTCTGTAACCCCCTACACCCCCTCCCTGTCTCTGTAACCCCTCCCTGTCTCTGTAACCCCCTACACCCCCTCCCTGTCTCTGTAACCCCCTACACCCCCTCCCTGTCTCTGTAACCCCCTATACCCGTCCCTGTCTCTGTAACCCCCCTACACCCCCTCCCTGTCTCTGTAACCCCCCTACACCCCCTCCCTGTCTCTGTAACCCCTCCCTGTCCCTGTGACCCCCTACACCCCCTCCCTGTCTCTGTAACCCCCTCCCTGTCCCTGTAACCCCCTACACCCCCTCCCTGTCTCTGTAACCCCCTCCCTGTCCCTGTAACCCCCTACACCCCCTCCCTGTCTCTGTAACCCCTCCCTGTCCCTGTGACCCCCTACACCCTCTCCCTGTCTCTGTAACCCCCTACACCCCCTGTCTCTGTAACCCCCTACACTCCCTCCCTGTCTCTGTAACCCCCTACACCCCCTCCCTGTCCCTGTAACCCCCTACACCCCCTCCCTGTCCCTGTAACCCCCTACACCCCCTCCCTGTCTCTGTAACCCCCTACACCCCCTCCCTTTCTCTGTAACCCCCTACACCCCCTCCCTGTCTCTGTAACCCCTCCCTGTCTCTGTAACCCCCTACACCCCCTCCCTGTCTCTGTAACCCCCTACACCCCCTCCCTGTCTCTGTAACCCCCTACACCCGTCCCTGTCTCTGTAACCCCCCTACACCCCCTCCCTGTCTCTGTAACCCCCCTACACCCCCTCCCTGTCTCTGTAACCCCTCCCTGTCCCTGTGACCCCCTACACCCCCTCCCTGTCTCTGTAACCCCCTCCCTGTCCCTGTAACCCCCTACACCCCCTCCCTGTCTCTGTAACCCCCCGACACCCCCTCCCTGTCTCTGTAACCCCCTACACCCCCTCCCTGTCCCTGTGACCCCCTACACCCCCTCCCTATCCCTGTAACCCCCTACACCCCCTCCCTGTCTCTGTAACCCCCTACACCCCCTCCCTGTCTCTGTAACCCCTCCCTGTCTCTGTAACCCCCTACACCCCCTCCCTATCTCTGTAACCCCCTACACCCCCTCCCTGTCTCTGTAACCCCCTCCCTGTCTCTGTAACCCCCTACACCCCCTCCCTATCTCTGTAACCCCCTACACCCCCTCCATATCTCTATAACCCCCTACACCCCCTCCCTGTCTCTGTAACCCCCTACACCCCCTCCCTATCTCTGTAACCCCCTACACCCCCTCCCTATCTCTGTAACCCCCCTACACCCCCTCCCTGTCTCTGTAACCCCCTACACCCCCTCCCTATCTCTGTAACCCCCTACACCCCCTCCCTGTCTCTGTAACCCCCTACACCCCCTCCCTATCTCTGTAACCCCCCTACACCCCCTCCCTGTCTCTGTAACCCCCTACACCCCCTCCCTATCTCTGTAACCCCCTACACCCCCTCCCTGTCTCTGTAACCCCCTCCCTGTCTCTGTAACCCCCTACACCCCCTCCCTATCTCTGTAACCCCCTACACCCCCTCCCTATCTCTGTAACCCCCTACACCCCCTCCATATCTCTATAACCCCCTACACCCCCTCCCTGTCTCTGTAACCCCCTACACCCCCTCCCTGTCTCTGTAACCCCCTACACCCTCTCCCTGTCTCTGTAACCCCTCCCTGTCTCTGTAACCCCCTCCCTGTCCCTGTAACCCCCTACACCCCCTCCCTGTCTCTGTAACCCCCCGACACCCCCTCCCTGTCTCTGTAACCCCTCCCTATCCCTGTAACCCCCCTACACCCCCTCCCTGTCTCTGTAACCCCCTACACCCCCTCCCTGTCTCTGTAACCCCCCTACACTCCCCTCCCTGTCTCTGTAACCCCCTACACCCCCTCCCTGTCTCTGTAACCCCCCTACACTCCCTCCCTGTCTCTCTAACCCCCTACACCCCCTCCCTGTCTCTGTAACCCCCTACACCCCCTCCCTGTCTCTGTAACCCCCTACACCCCCTCCCTGTCTCTGTAACCACCTACACCCCCTCCCTGTCTCTGTAACCCCCTACACCCCCTCCCTGTCTCTGTAACCCCCTCCCTATCTCTGTAACCCCCTACACCCCCTCCCTATCTCTGTAACCCCCCGACACCCCCTCCCTGTCTCTGTAACCCCTCCCTATCCCTGTAACCCCCCTACACCCCCTCCCTGTCTCTGTAACCCCCTACACCCCCTCCCTGTCTCTGTAACCCCCCTACACTCCCCTCCCTGTCTCTGTAACCCCCTACACCCCCTCCCTGTCTCTGTAACCCCCCTACACTCCCTCCCTGTCTCTCTAACCCCCTACACCCCCTCCCTATCTCTGTAACCCCCTACACCCCCTCCCTGTCTCTGTAACCCCCTACACCCCCTCCCTGTCTCTGTAACCCCCTACACCCCCTCCCTGTCTCTGTAACCACCTACACCCCCTCCCTGTCTCTGTAACCCCCTACACCCCCTCCCTGTCTCTGTAACCCCCTCCCTATCTCTGTAACCCCCTACACCCCCTTCCTATCTCTGTAACCCCCCTACACCCCCTCCCTGTCTCTATAACCCCCTACACCCCCTCCCTGTCTCTGTAACCCCCTACACCCTCTCCCTGTCTCTGTAACCCCCTCCCTGTCTCTGTAACCCCCTACACCCCCTCCCTGTCTCTGTAACCCTCCTACACTCCCCTCCCTGTCTCTGTAACCCCCTACACCCCCTCCCTATCTCTGTAACCCCCTACACCCCCTCCCTGTCTCTGTAACCCCCTACACCCCCTCCCTGTCTCTGTAACCCCCTACACCCCCTCCCTGTCTCTGTAACCCCCTACACCCCCTCCCTGTCTCTGTAACCCCCTACACCCCCTCCCTGTCTCTGTAACCCCCTACACCCCCTCTCTGTCTCTGTAACCCCCTATACCCCCTCCCTGTCTCTGTAACCCCCTACACCCCCTCCCTGTCTCTGTAACCCCCTACACCCCCTCCCTGTCTCTGTAACCACCTACACCCCCTCCCTGTCTCTGTAACCCCCAACACCCCCTCCCTGTCTCTATAACCCCCTACACCCCCTCCCTGTCTCTGTAACCCCCCTACACCCCCTCCCTGTCTCTGTAACCCCTCCCTATCTCTGTAACCCCCCTACACCCCCTCCTCGTCTCTGTAACCCCCTACACCCCATCCCTATCTCTGTAACCCCCCTACACCCCCTCCCTGTCTCTGTAACCCCTCCCTGTCTCTGTAACCCCCTCCCTGTCTCTGCAACCCCCTACACCCCCTCCCTGTCTCTGCAACCCCCTACACCCCCTCCCTATCTCTGTAACCCCCTACACCCCCTCCCTGTCTCTGTAACCCCCCTAGACCCCCTCCCTGTCTCTGTAACCCCCCTACACCCCCTCCCTGTCTCTGTAACCCCCCTACACCCCCTCCCTGTCTCTGTAACCCCCCTACACCCCCTCCCTGTCTCTGTAACCCCCCTACACCCCCTCCCTATCTCTGTAACCCCCCTACACCCCCTCCCTGACTCTGTATCCACCTACACCCCCTCCCTGTCTCTGTATCCCCCTACACCCCCTCCCTGTCTCTGTAACCCCCCTACACCCCCTCCCTATCTCTGTAACCCCCTACACCCCCTCCCTGTCTCTGTAACCCCCCTACACCCCCTCCCTGTCTCTGTAACCCCCCTACACCCCCTCCCTATCTCTGTAACCCCCTACACCCCCTCCCTATCTCTGTAACCCCCCTACACCCCCTCCCTGTCTCTGTAACCCCCCTACACCCCCTCCCTATCTCCGTAACCCCCTACACCCCCTCCCTGTCTCTGTAACCCCCTACACCCCCTCCCTGTCTCTGTAACCCCCTACACCCCCTCCCTGTCTCTGTATCCCCCTACACCCCCTCCCTGTCTCTGTAACCCCCTACACCCCCTCCCTGTCTCTGTAACCCCCTACACCCCCTCCCTGTCTCTGTAACCCCCCTACACCCCCTCCCTGTCTCTGTAACCCCCCTACACCCCCTCCCAGTCTCTGTCACCCCCTACACCCCCTCCCTGTCCCTGTAACCCCCTACACCCCTTCCCTGTCTCTGTAACCCCCTACACCCCCTCCCTGTCTCTGTAACCCCCTACACCCCCTCCCTGTCTCTGTAACCCCCTCCCTGTCCCTGTAACCCCCTACACCCCCTCCCTGTCCCTGTAACCCGCTACACCCCCTCCCTGTCTCTGTAACCCCCTACACCCCCTCCCTGTCTCTGTAACCCCCTACACCCCCTCCCTGTCTCTGTAACCCCCTACACCCCCTCCCTGTCTCTGTAACCCCTCCCTGTCTCTGTAACCCCCTACACACCCTCCCTGTCTCTGTAACCCCCTACACCCCCTCCCTGACTCTGTAACCCCCCTACACCCCCGACCTGTCTCTGTAACCCCCTACACCCCCTCCCTGTCTCTGTAACCCCCCTACACCCCCTCCCTGTCTCTGTAACCCCTCCCTGTCTCTGTAACCCCCTACACCCCCTCCCTGACTCTGTAACCCCTCCCTATCTCTGTAACCCCCCTACACCCCCTCCCTATCTCTGTAACCCCCCTACAACCCCTCCCTGTCTCTGTAACCCCCCTACACCCCCTCCCTGTCTCTGTAACCCCTCCCTATCTCTGTAACCCCCCTACACCCCCTCCTCGTCTGTGTAACCCCCTACACCAACTCCCTGTCTCTGTATCCCCCTACACCCCCTCCCTGTCTCTGTAACCCCCCTACACCCCCTCCCTGTCTCTGTAACCCCCCTACACCCCCTCCCTGTCTCTGTAACCCCCTACACCCCCCTCCCTGTCTCTGTAACCCCCCTACACCCCCTCCCTGTCTCTGTAACCCCCTACACCCCCTCCCTGTCTCTGTAACCCCCTACACCCCCTCCCTGTCTCTGCAACCCCCCTACACCCCCTCCCTGTCTCTGTAACCCCCTACACCCCCTCCCTGTCTCTGTAACCCCCCTACACCCCCTCCCTGACTCTGTAACCCCTCCCTATCTCTGTAACCCCCCTACAACCCCTCCCTGTCTCTGTAACCCCTCCCTGTCTCTGTAACCCCCCTACACCCCCTCCCTGTCTCTGTAACCCCTCCCTGTCTCTGTAACCCCCTACACCCCCTCCCTGTCTCTGTAACCCCTCCCTATCTCTGTAACCCCCCTATTCCCCCTCCCTATCTCTGTAACCCCCCTACACCCCCTCCTCGTCTCTGTAACCCCCCTACACCAACTCCCTGTCTCTGTATCCCCCTACACCCCCTCCCTGTCTCTGTAACCCCCCTACACCCCCTCCCTGTCTCTGTAACCCCCCTACACCCCCTCCCCATCTCTGTAACCCCCTACACCCACCTCCCTGTCTCTGTAACCCCCTACACCCCCTCCCTGTCTCTGTAACCCCCCACACCCTCTCCCTGTCTCTGTAACCCCCTACACCCCCTCCCTGTCTCTGTAACCCCCTACACCCCCTCCCTGTCTCTGTAACCCCCTACACCCCCTCCCTGTCTCTGTAACCATCTACACCCCCCCTGACTCTGTAACCCCCTACACCCCCTCCCTGTCTCTATAACCCCCTACACCCCCTCCCTGTCTCTGTAACCCCCTACACCCCCTCCCTGTCTCTGTAACCCCCCTACACCCCCTCCCTGTCTCTGTAACCCCCTCCCTGTCTCTGTAACCCCCCTACACCCCCTCCCTGTCTCTGTAACCCCCTCCCTGTCTCTGTAACCCCCCTACACCCCCTCCCTGTCTCTGTAACCCCCTCCCTGTCTCTGTAACCCCCCTACACCCCCTCCCTGTCTCTGTAACCCCCTCCCTGTCTCTGTAACCCCCCTACACCCCCTCCCTGTCTCTGTAACCCCCTCCCTGTCTCTGTAACCCCCCTACACCCCCTCCCTGTCTCTGTAACCCCCTCCCTGTCTCTGTAACCCCCCTACACCCCCTCCCTGTCTCTGTAACCCCCTACACCCCCTCCCTGTCTCTGTAACCCCCTACACCCCCTCCCTGTCTCTGTAACCCCCTACACCCCCTCCCTGTCTCTGTAACCCCCTACACCCCCTCCCTATCTCTGTAACCCCCTACACCCCCTCCCTGTCCCTGTAACCCCCCTACACCCCCTCCCTGTCTCTATAACCCCCTACACCCCCTCCCTGTCTCTGTAACCCCCTACACCCCCTCCCTGTCTCTGTAACCCCCTACACCCCCTCCCTGTCTCTGTAACCCCCTACACCCCCTCCCTGTCTCTGTAACCCCCTACACCCCCTCCCTGTCTCTATAACCCCCTACACCCCCTCCCTGTCACTGTAACCCCCCTACACCCCCTCCCTGTCTCTATAACCCCCTACACCCCCTCCCTGTCTCTGTAACCGCCTACACCCCCTCCCTGTCTCTGTAACCCCCTCCCTGTCTCTGTAACCCCCCTACACCCCCTCCCTGTCTCTGTAACCCCCTACACCCCCTCTCTGTCTCTGTAACCCCCTACACCCCCTCCCTGTCTCTGTAACCCCCCTACACCCCCTCCCTGTCTCTGTAACGCCCTCCCTGTCTCTGTAACCCCCCTACACCCCCTCCCTGTCTCTGTAACCCCCTACACCCCCTCCCTGTCTCTGTAACCCCCTACACCCCCTCCCTGTCTCTGTAACCCCCTACACCCCCTCCCTGTCTCTGTAACCCCCTACACCCCCTCCCTGTCTCTGTAACCCCCCTACACCCCCTCCCTGTCTCTGTAACGCCCTCCCTGTCTCTGTAACCCCCTACACCCCCTCTCTGTCTCTGTAACCCCCTACACCCCCTCCCTGTCTCTGTAACCCCCCTACACCCCCTCCCTGTCTCTGTAACGCCCTCCCTGTCTCTGTAACCCCCCTACACCCCCTCCCTGTCTCTGTAACCCCCCTACACCCCCTCCCTGTCTCTGTAACGCCCTCCCTGTCTCTGTAACCCCCCTACACCCCCTCCCTGTCTCTGTAACCCCCTACACCCCCTCCCTGTCTCTGTAACACCCTCCCTGTCTCTGTAATCCCCCTACACCCCCTCCCTGTCTCTGTAACCCCCTCCCTGTCTCTGTAACCCCCCTACACCCCCTCCCTGTCTCTGTAACCCCCTACACCCCCTCCCTGTCTCTGTAACCCCCTACACCCCCTCCCTGTCTCTGTAACCCCCTCCCTGTCTCTGTAACCCCCTCCCTGTCTCTGTAACCCCCCTACACCCCCTCCCTGTCTCTGTAACCACCTCCCTGTCTCTGTAACCCCCCTACACCCCCTCCCTGTCTCTGTAACCCCCTACACCCCCTCCCTGTCTCTGTAACCCCCTACACCCCCTCCCTGTCTCTGTAACCACCTACACCCCCTCCCTATCTCTGTAACCCCCTACACCCCCTCCCTGTCTCTGTAACCCCCCTACACCCCCTCCCTGTCTCTGTAACCCCCTACACCCCCTCCCTGTCTCTGTAACCCCCCTACACCCCCTCTCTATCTCTGTAACCCTCTACACCCCCTCCCTGTCTCTGTAACCCCCCTACACCCTCTCTCTATCTCTGTAACCCCCTACACCCCCTCCCTGTCTCTGTAACCCCCTACACCCCCTCCCTATCTCTGTAACCCCCTACACCCCCTCCCTGTCTCTGTAACCCCCTCCCTGTCTCTGTAACCCCCCTACACCCCCTCCCTGTCTCTGTAACCCCCTCCCTGTCTCTGTAACCCCCCTACACCCCCTCCCTGTCTCTGTAACCCCCTCCCTGTCTCTGTAACCCCCCTACACCCCCTCCCTGTCTCTGTAACCCCCTACACCGCCTCCCTGTCTCTGTAACCCCCTACACCCCCTCCCTGTCTCTGTAACCCCCTCCCTGTCTCTGTAACCCCCTCCCTGTCTCTGTAACCCCCTACACCCCCTCCCTGTCTCTGTAAGCCCCTACACCCCCTCCCTGTCTCTGTAACCCCCTACACCCCCTCCCTGTCTCTGTAACCCCCTCCCTGTCTCTGTAATCCCCCTACACCCCCTTCCTGTCTCTGTAACCCCCTACACCCCCTCCCTGTCTCTGTAACCCCCTCCCTGTCTCTGTAACCCCCTACACCCCCTCCCTGTCTCTGTAACCCCCTACACCCCTCTCCCTATCTCTGTAACCCCCTACACCCCCTCCCTGTCTCTGTAACCCCCCTACACCCCCTCCCTGTCTCTGTAACCCCCTCTCTGTCTCTGTAACCCCCCTACACCCCCTCCCTGTCTCTGTAACCCCCCTACACCCCCTCCCTGTCTCTGTAACCCCCTTACACCCCCTCCCTGTCTCTGTAACCCCCTACACCCCCTTCCTGTCTCTGTAACCCCCTACACCCCCTCCCTGTCTCTGTAACCCCCTACACCCCCTCCCTGTCTCTGTAACCCCCTCCCTGTCTCTGTAACCCCCCTACACCCCCTCCCTGTCTCTGTAACCCCCCTACACCCCCTCCCTGTCTCTGTAACCCCCTCCCTGTCTCTGTAACCCCCCTGTCTCTGTAACCCCCCTACACCCCCTCCCTATCTCTGTAACCCCCCTACACCCCCTCCCTATCTCTGTAACCCCCTACATCCCCTCCCTGTCTCGGTAACCCCCCTACACCCCCTCCCTGTCTCGGTAACCCCCCTACACCCCCTCCCTGTCTCGGTAACCCCCCTACACCCCCTCCCTGTCTCGGTAACCCCCCTACACCCCCTCCCTGTCTCGGTAACCTCCCTACACCCCCTCCCTGTCTCTGTAACCCCCTACACCCCCTCCCTATCCCTGTAACCCCCTACACCCCCTCCCTGTCTCTGTAACCCCCTACACCCCCTCCCTGTCTCTGTAACCCCCTACACCCCCTCCCTGTCTCTGTAACCCCCTACACCCCCTCCCTATCTCTGTAACCCCCTACACCCCCTCCCTATCGCTGTAACCCCCCTACACCCCCTCCCTATCCCTGTAACCCCCTACACCCCCTCCCTGTCTCTGTAACCCCCTACACCCCCTCCCTGTCTCTGTAACCCCCTACACCCCCTCCCTGTCTCTGTAACCCCCTACACCCCCTCCCTGTCTCTGTAACCCCCCTACACCCCCTCCCTATCTCTGTAACCCCCTACACCCCCTCGCTGTCTCTGTAACCCCCCTACACCCCCTCCCTGTCTCTGTAACCCCCCTACACCCCCTCCCAATCTCTGTAACCCCCTACACCCCCTCCCTGTCTCTGTAACCCCCTACACCCCCTCCCTGTCTCTGTAACCCCCTACACCCCCTCCCTATCTCTGTAACCCCCCTACACCCCCTCCCTATCTCTGTAACCCCCTACACCCCCTCCCTGTCTCTGTAACCCCCTACACCCCCTCCCTGTCTCTGTAACCCCCTACACACCCTCCCTATCTCTGTAACCCCCCTACACCCCCTCCCTATCTCTGTAACCCCCTACACCCCCTCCCTGTCTCTGTAACCCCCTACACCCCCTCCCTGTCTCTGTAACCACCTACACCCCCTCCCTGTCTCTGTAACCACCTACACCCCCTCCCTGTCTCTGTAACCCCCTACACCCCCTCCCTATCTCTGTAACCCCCCTACACCCCTTCCCTGTCTCTGTAACCCCCCTACACCCCCTCCCTGTCTCTGTAACCCCCTACACCCCCTCCCTATCTCTGTAACCCCCCTACACCCCCTCCCTATCTCTGTAACCCCCTACACCCCCTCCCTATCTCTGTAACCCCCTACACCCCCTCCCTGTCTCTGTATCCCCCTACACCCCCTCCCTGTCTCTGTAACCCCCTCCCTGTCTCTGTAACCCCCCTACACCCCCTCCCTATCTCTGTAACCCCCTACACCCCCTCCCTGTCTCTGTAACCCCCTACACCCCCTCCCTGTCTCTGTATCCCCCTACACCCCCTCCCTGTCTCTGTAACCCCCTCCCTGTCTCTGTAACCCCCTACACCCCCTCCCTGTCTCTGTAACCCCCTACACCCCCTCCCTGTCTCTGTAACCACCTACACCCCCTCCCTGTCTCTGTAACCCCCTACACCCCCTCCCTGTCTCTGTATCCCCCTACACCCCCTCCCTGTCTCTGTAACCCCCTCCCTGTCTCTGTAACCCCCCTACACCCCCTCCCTATCTCTGTAACCCCCTACACCCCCTCCCTGTCTCTGTAACCCCCTACACCCCCTCCCTGTCTCTGTATCCCCCTACACCCCCTCCCTGTCTCTGTAACCCCCTCCCTGTCTCTGTAACCCCCTACACCCCCTCCCTGTCTCTGTAACCCCCTACACCCCCTCCCTGTCTCTGTAACCACCTACACCCCCTCCCTGTCTCTGTAACCCCCTACACCCCCTCCCTATCTCTGTAACCCCCTACACCCCCTCCCTGTCTCTGTAACCCCCTACACCCCCTCCCTGTCTCTGTAACCCCCTACACCCCCTCCCTGTCTCTGTAACCCCCTACACCCCCTCCCTGTCTCTGTAACCCCCTACACCCCCTCCCTGTCTCTGTAACCCCCTACACCCCCTCCCTGTCTCTGTAACCCCCTCCCTATCTCTGTAACCCCCTACACCCCCTCCCTGTCTCTGTAACCCCCTACACCCCCTCCCTGTCTCTGTAACCACCTACACCCACTCCCTGTCTCTGTAACCACCTACACCCCCTCCCTGTCTCTGTAACCCCCTACACCCCCTCCCTATCTCTGTAACCCCCTACACCCCCTCCCTGTCTCTGTAACCACCTACACCCCCTCCCTGTCTCTGTAACCACCTACACCCCCTCCCTGTCTCTGTAACCCCCTACACCCCCTCCCTGTCTCTGTAACCCCCTACACCCCCTCCCTGTCTCTGTAACCCCTCCCTATCTCTGTAACCCCCTACACCCCCTCCCTATCTCTGTAACCCCCCTACACCCCCTCCCTATCTCTGTAACCCCCTCCCTGTCACTGTAACCCCCTACACCCCCTCCCTGTCTCTGTAACCCCCCTACACCCCCTCCCTATCTCTGTAACCCCCCTACACCCCCTCCCTATCTCTGTAACCCCCCTACACCCCCTCCCTATCTCTGTAACCCCCCTACACCCCCTCCCTATCTCTGTATCCCCCTACACCCCCTCCCTATCTCTGTAACCCCCTACACCCCCTCCCTGTCTCTGTAACCCCCTACACCCCCTCCCTATCTCTGTTACCCCCCTACACCCCCTCCCTATCTCTGTAACCCCCCTACACCCCCTCCCTGTCTCTGTAACCCCCTACACCCCCTCCCTGTCTCTGTAACCCCCCTACACCCCCTCCCTATCTCTGTAACCCCCCTACACGCCCTCCCTATCTCTGTAACCCCCTTACACCCCCTCCCTATCTCTGTAACCCCCCTACACCCCCTCCCTATCCTTGTAACCCCCTACACCCCCTCCCTGTCTCTGTAACCCCCTACACCCCCTCCCTATCTCTGTAACCCCCCTACACCCCCTCCCTATCTCTGTAACCCCCCTACACCCCCTCCCTGTCTCTGTAACCCCCTACACCCCCTCCCTATCTCTGTAACCCCCTACACCCCCTCCCTATCTCTGTAACCCCCTACACCCCCTCCCTGTCTCTGTAACCCCCTACACCCCCTCCCTGTCTCTGTAACCCCCTACACCCCCTCCCTATTTCTGTAACCCCCTACACCCCCTCCCTGTCTCTGTAACCCCCTACACCCCCTCCCTATCTCTGTAACCCCCTACACCCCCTCCCTGTCTCTGTATCCCCCTACACCCCCTCCCTGTCTCTGTAACCCCCTCCCTGTCTCTGTAACCCCCCTACACCCCCTCCCTATCTCTGTAACCCCCTACACCCCCTCCCTGTCTCTGTATCCCCCTACACCCCCTCCCTGTCCCTGTAACCCCCTACACCCCCTCCCTGTCTCTGTAACCCCCTCCCTGTCACTGTAACCCCCTACACCCCCTCCCTGTCTCTGTAACCCCCTACACCCCCTCCCTGTCTCTGTAACCCCCTCCCTGTCACTGTAACCCCCTACACCCCCTCCCTGTCTCTGTAACCCCCTACACCCCCTCCCTGTCTCTGTAACCCCTCCCTATCTCTGTAACCCCCTACACCCCCTCCCTATCTCTGTAACCCCCCTACACCCCCTCCCTATCTCTGTAACCCCCTCCCTGTCACTGTAACCCCCTACACCCCCTCCCTGTCTCTGTAACCCCCTACACCCCCTCCCTGTCTCTGTAACCCCTCCCTATCTCTGTAACCCCCTACACCCCCTCCCTATCTCTGTAACCCCCCTACACCCCCTCCCTATCTCTGTAACCCCCCTACACCCCCTCCCTATCTCTGTAACCCCCTACACCCCCTCCCTGTCTCTGTAACCCCTCCCTATCTCTGTAACCCCCTACACCCCCTCCCTATCTCTGTAACCCCCCTACACCCCCTCCCTATCTCTGTAACCCCCTACACCCCCTCCCTATCTCTGTAACCCCCTACACCCCCTCCCTGTCTCTGTAACCCCCCTACACCCCCTCCCTGTCTCTGTAACCCCCCTACACCCCCTCCCTGTCTCTGTAACCCCCCTACACCCCCTCCCTGTCTCTGTAACCCCCTACACCCCCTCCCTGTCTCTGTAACCCCCCTACACCCCCTCCCTGTCTCTGTAACCCCTCCCTATCTCTGTAACCCCCTACACCCCCTCCCTATCTCTGTAACCCCCTACACCCCCTCCCTATCTCTGTAACCCCCTACACCCCCTCCCTATCTCTGTAACCCCCTACACCCCCTCCCTGTCTCTGTAACCCCCTACACCCCCTCCCTATCTCTGTAACCCCCTACACCCCCTCCCTATCTCTGTAACCCCCTACACCCCCTCCCTATCTCTGTAACCCCCTACACCCCCTCCCTATCTCTGTAACCCCCTACACCCCCTCCCTGTCTCTGTAACACCCTACACCGCCTCCCTATCTCTGTAACCCCCTACACCCCCTCCCTATCTCTGTACCCCCCTACACCCCCTCCCTATCTCTGTAACCCCTCCCTATCTCTGTAACCCCCTACACCTCCTCCCTATCTCTGTAACCCCCTACACCCCCTCCCTATCTCTGTAACTCCTCCCTATCTCTGTAACCCCCTACACCCCCTCCCTATCTCTGTACCCCCCTACACCCCCTCCCTATCTCTGTAACCCCTCCCTATCTCTGTAACCCCCTACACCCCCTCCCTATCTCTGTAACCCCCTACACCCCCTCCCTATCTCTGTACCCCCCTACACCCCCTCCCTATCTCTGTAACCCCTCCCTATCTCTGTAACCCCCTACACCCCCTCCCTATCTCTGTAACCCCCTACACCCCCTCCCTATCTCTGTAACCCCTCCCTATCTCTGTAACCCCCTACACCCCCTCCCTGTCTCTGTAACCCCCTACACCCCCTCCCTGTCTCTGTAACCCCCCTACACCCCCTCCCTGTCTCTGTAACCCCCTACACCCCCTCCCTGTCTCTGTAACCCCCTACACCCCCTCCCTATCTCTGTAACCCCCTACACCCCCTCCCTGTCTCTGTAACCCCCTACACCCCCTCCCTATCTCTGTAACCCCCTACACCCCCTCCCTATCTCTGTAACCCCCTACACCCCCTCCCTATCTCTGTAACCCCCTACACCCCCTCCCTATCTCTGTAACCCCCTACACCCCCTCCCTGTCTCTGTAACACCCTACACCCCCTCCCTATCTCTGTAACCCCCTACACCCCCTCCCTATCTCTGTACCCCCCTACACCCCCTCCCTATCTCTGTAACCCCTCCCTATCTCTGTAACCCCCTACACCTCCTCCCTATCTCTGTAACCCCCTACACCCCCTCCCTATCTCTGTAACCCCTCCCTATCTCTGTAACCCCCTACACCCCCTCCCTATCTCTGTACCCCCCTACACCCCCTCCCTATCTCTGTAACCCCTCCCTATCTCTGTAACCCCCTACACCCCCTCCCTATCTCTGTAACCCCCTACACCCCCTCCCTATCTCTGTACCCCCCTACACCCCCTCCCTATCTCTGTAACCCCTCCCTATCTCTGTAACCCCCTACACCCCCTCCCTATCTCTGTAACCCCCTACACCCCCTCCCTATCTCTGTAACCCCTCCCTATCTCTGTAACCCCCTACACCCCCTCCCTGTCTCTGTAACCCCCTACACCCCCTCCCTGTCTCTGTAACCCCCCTACACCCCCTCCCTGTCTCTGTAACCCCCTACACCCCCTCCCTGTCTCTGTAACCCCCTACACCCCCTCCCTATCTCTGTAACCCCCTACACCCCCTCCCTGTCTCTGTAACCCCCTACACCCCCTCCCTGTCTCTGTAACCCCTACACCCCCTCCCTATCTCTGTAACCCCCCTACACCCCCTCCCTGTCTCTGTAACCCCCAACACCCCCTCCCTGTCTCTGTAACCCCCGACACCCCCTCCCTGTCTCTGTAACCCCCTACACCCCCTCCCTGTCTCTGTAACCCCCCTACACCCCCTCCCTGTCTCTGTAACCCCCTACACCCCCTCCCTGTCTCTGTAACCCCCAACACCCCCTCCCTGTCTCTGTAACCCCCGACACCCCCTCCCTGTCTCTGTAACCCCCTACACCCCCTCCCTGTCTCTGTAACCCCCCTACACCCCCTCCCTGTCTCTGTAACCCCCTCCCTGTCTCTGTAACCCCCGACACCCCCTCCCTGTCTCTGTAACCCCCTACACCCCCTCCCTGTCTCTGTAACCCCCCTACACCCCCTCCCTGTCTCTGTAACCCCCTACACCCCCTCCCTGTCTCTGTAACCCCCCTACACCACCTCCCTGTCTCTGTAACCCCCTACACCCCCTCCCTGTCTCTGTAACCCCCTACACCCCCTCCCTGTCTCTGTAACCCCCTACACCCCCTCCCTGTCTCTGTAACCCCCTACACCCCCTCCCTGTCTCTGTAACCCCCCTACACCCCCTCCCTGTCTCTGTAACCCCCTACACCCCCTCCCTGTCTCTGTAACCCCCGACACCCCCTCCCTGTCTCTGTAACCCCCGACACCCCCTCCCTGTCTCTGTAACCCCCTACACCCCCTCCCTGTCTCTGTAACCCCCCTACACCACCTCCCTGTCTCTGTAACCCCCTACACCCCCTCCCTGTCTCTGTAACCCCCTACACCCCCTCCCTATCTCTGTAACACCCTACACCCCCTCCCTGTCTCTGTAACCCCCTACACCCCCTCCCTATCTCTGTAACCCCCTACACCCCCTCCCTGTCTCTGTAACCCCCTACACCCCCTCCCTGTCTCTGTAACCCCCCTACACCACCTCCCTGTCTCTGTAACCCCCTACACCCCCTCCCTGTCTCTGTAACCCCCTACACCCCCTCCCTATCTCTGTAACACCCTACACCCCCTCCCTGTCTCTGTAACCCCCTACACCCCCTCCCTATCTCTGTAACCCCCTACACCCCCTCCCTATCTCTGTAACCCCCTACACCCCCTCCCTGTCTCTGTAACCCCCTACACCCCCTCCCTGTCTCTGTAACCCCCTCCCTGTCTCTGTAACCCCCTACACCCGCTTCCTGTCTCTGTAACCCCCTACACCCCCTCCCTATCTCTGTAACCCCCTACACCCCCTCCCTATCTCTGTAACCCCCTACACCCCCTCCCTGTCTCTGTAACCCCCTACACCCCCTCCCTGTCTCTGTAACCCCCTCCCTGTCTCTGTAACCCCCTACACCCCCTCCCTGTCTCTGTAACCCCCTACACCCCCTCCCTGTCTCTGTAACCCCCTACACCTGCTCCCTGTCTCTGTAACCCCCTACACCCCCTCCCTGTCTCTGTAACCCCCTACACCCCCTCCCTGTCTCTGTAACCCCCTCCCTGTCTCTGTAACCCCCTACACCCCCTCCCTGTCTCTGTAACCCCCTACACCCCCTCCCTATCTCTGTAACCCCCTACACCCCCTCCCTGTCTCTGTAACCCCCTACACCCCCTCCCTGTCTCAGTAACCCCCTACACCCCCTCCCTGTCTCTGTAACCCCCTACACCCCCTCCCTGTCTCAGTAACCCCCTACACCCCCTCCCTGTCTCTGTAACCCCTACACCCCCTCCCTATCTCTGTAACCCCCTACACCCCCTCCCTATCTCTGTAACCCCCTACACCCCCTCCCTGTCCCTGTAACCCCCTACACCCCCTCCCTGTCTCTGTAACCCCCTACACCCCCTCCCTGTCTCTGTAACCCCCTACACCCCCTCCCTGTCCCTGTAACCCCCTACACCCCCTCCCTGTCTCTGTAACCCCCTACACCCCCTCCCTGTCTCTGTAACCCCCTACACCCCCTCCTGACCCTGTGACCCTGTTACTTCCGCATTTCGTTCCCGCCATAAAACGTCACGACGGAGCTCCGCCCACCCCACCGTCAATCCCCGCCCCCTTCATCCGGGCACTCGCACCGTCCCGCCCTCTCCCCGTAACCCCGCCCCCTGATGGGAAACTCTCCATCCGGGTCACTGGGCCATGCGCACAAACTCCGGTTGTGACGTCACAATCTGCGGTTCGGCCTCATCCAATCAGTGTCACGGTTTTTGTTTGCGGTGTTCTCGGGTAGCCAATCCTGAGCGGGGTACTCCATCCCATTTCACAGTGATTGGCTCATTCCCCCACCCACTGCAACATGGGCCCCGCCCCCCTCCAAACCCCACCCACTGTAACATGGGCCCCGCCCCCCCTCCAAACCCCACCCACTGCAACATGGGCCCCGCCCCCTCCCCAAACCCCACCCACAGTAACATGGGCCCCGCCCCCCCTCCCCAAACCCCACCCACAGTAACATGGGCCCCGCCCCCCCTCCCCAAACCCCACCCACAGTAACATGGGCCCCGCCCCCCCTCCAAACCCCACCCACTGCAACATGGGCCCCGCCCCCTCCCCAAACCCCACCCACAGTAACATGGGCCCCGCCCCCCCTCCCCAAACCCCACCCACAGTAACATGGGCCCCGCCCCCTCCCCAAACCCCACCCACTGCAACATGGGCCCCGCCCCCCCTCCAAACCCCACCCACTGTAACATGGGCCCCGCCCCCTCCCCAAACCCCACCCACTGCAACATGGGCCCCGCCCCCTCCCCAAACCCCACCCACTGTAACATGGGACCCGCCCCCTCCCCAAACCCCACCCACAGCAACATGGGCCCCGCCCCCTCCCCAAACCCCACCCACAGCAACATGGGCCCCGCCCCCTCCCCAAACCCCACCCACAGCAACATGGGCCCCGCCCCCTCCCCAAACCCCACCCACAGTAACTGGGCCCCGCCCCCACCCTCTCCCCCTCCCCCTCCCCCTCCTGCAGGCCCTGACCCCATGGCCCCTGCCTCCAGCCCTGTGTTTGATGAGTGAGAGCTGGAGTCCGGAGGGTTTGGGCCTGGCTCCATCCTGCAGGCCCCTCACCCTTGGCCCACTCCCGGCCTCTCCCCCTGTCCCCCGGGAGCTAGGCCTCAGGCTCCATCCTGCAGGCCCCTCACCCTTGGCCCACTCCCGGCCTCTCCCCTTGGCCCCCTGGAGCTAGGCCTCAGGCTCCATCCTGCAGGCCCCTCCGCTTGGCCCACTCCCGGCCTCTCCCCCTGTCCCCCGGGAGCTAGGCCTCAGGCTTCAGCCTCCATTCCTCACGCCCTTGGCCCACTCCCGGCCTCTCCCCTTGGCCCCAGGGAGCTAGGCCTCAGGCTCCATCCTGCAGACCCCTCACGCTTGGCCCGCCCCCGGCCTCTCCCCTTGGCCCCCCCGGAGCTAGGCCTCGGGTTTCAGCCTCCATTCCTCACGCCCTTGGCCCACTCCCGGCCTCTCCCCTTGTCCCCCGGGAGCTAGGCCTCAGGCTCCATGCTGCAGGCCCCTCACCCGGCCTCTCCCCTTGTCCCCCAGGAGCTAGGCCTCAGGCTTCACACTCCATTCCTCACTCCCTTGGCCCACTCCCGGCCTCTCCCCTTGTCCCCCGGGAGCTAGGCCTCAGGCTTCAGCCTCCATTCCTCACGCCCTTGGCCCACCCCGGCCTCTCCCCTTGGCCCCCGGGAGCTAGGCCTCAGGCTCCATCCTGCAGGCCCCTCACGCTTGGCCCGCCCCAGGCCTCTCCCCTTGGCCCCCCGGAGCTAGGCCTCAGGCTTTTGCCTCCATTCCTCACGCCCTTGGCCCACTCCCGGCCTCTCCACTTGGCCCCTGGGAGCTAGGCCTCAGGCTTTAGCCTCCATTCCTCACGCCCTTGGCCCACACCAGGCCTCTCCCCTTGTCCTCCGGGAGCTAGGCCTCGGGCTTCAGCCTCCATTCCTCACGCCCTTGGCCCACTCCCGGCCTCTCCCCTTGTCCTCCGGGAGCTAGGCCTCGGGCTTCAGCCTCCATTCCTCACGCCCTTGGCCCACACCAGGCCTCTCCCCTTGTCCTCCGGGAGCTAGGCCTCGGGCTTCAGCCTCCATTCCTCACGCCCTTGGCCCACACCCGGCCTCTCCCCTTGTACCCCGGGAGTTAGGCCTCAGGCTCCATCCTGCAGGCCCCTCACGCTTGGCCCGCCCCCGGCCTCTCCCCTTTGCCCCCCGGAGCTAGGCCTCAGGCTTCAGCCTCCATTCCTCACGCCCTTGGCCCACCCCCGGCGTCTCCCCTTGTCCCCCAGGAGCTAGGCCTCAGGCTCCATCCTGCAGGCCCCTCATCCTTGGCCCACTCCTGGCCTCTCCCCTTGGCCCCTGGGAGCTAGGCCTCAGGCTCCATCCTGCAGGCCCCTCACGCTTGGCCCGCACCCGGCCTCTACCCTTGGCCCCCGGGAGCTAGGCCTTGGGCTTCAGCCTCCATTCCTCACACCCTTGGCCCACCCCCGGCCTCTCCCCTTGTCCCCCGGGAGCTAGGCCTCGGGCTTCAGCCTCCATTCATCACGCCCTTGGCCCACTCCCGGCCTCTCCCCTTGTCCCCCGGGAACTAGACCTCAGGCTTTAGCCTCCATTCCTCACGCCATTGGCCCGCTCCAGGCCTCTCGCCTTGTCCCCCGGGAGCTAGGCCTCAGGCTCCATCCTGCAGGCCCCTCATGCTTGGCCCGTCCCCGGCCTCTCCACTTGTCCCCCGGGAGCTAGGCCTCAGGCTTCACACTCCATTCCTCGCGCCCTTGGCCCACTCCCGGCCTCTCCCCTTGTCCCCCGGGAGCTAGGCCTCAGGCTTCACACTCCATTCCTCACGCCCTTGGCCCACTCCCGGCCTCTCCCCTTGTCCCCCAGGAGCTAGGCCTCAGGCTTCACACTCCATTCCTCACGTCCTTGGCCCACTCCCGGCCTCTCCCCTTGTCCCCCGGGAGCTAGGCCTCGGGCTTCAGCCTCCATTCCTCACGCCCTTGGCCCACTCCCGGCCTCTCCCCTTGGCCCCCGGGAGCTAGGCCTCAGGCATCAGCCTCCATTCCTCACGCCCTTGGCCCGCTCCAGGCCTCTCCCATTGTCCCCCGGGAGCTAGGCCTCAGGCTTCAGCCTCCATTCCTCACGCCCTTGGCCCACTCCCGGCCTCTCCCCTTGGCCCCCGGGAGCTAGGCCTCAGGCATCAGCCTCCATTCCTCACGCCCTTGGCCCGCTCCAGGCCTCTCCCCTTGTCCCCCAGGAGCTAAGCCTCAGGCTTCAGCCTCCATTCCTCATGCCCTTGGCCCACTCCCGGCTTCTCCCCTTGGCCCCCGGGAGCTAGGTCTCAGGCTTCAGCCTCCATTCCTCACGCCCTTGGCCCACTCCCGGCCTCTCCCCTTGGCCCCGGGGAGCTAGGCCTCAGGCTTCAGCCTCCATTCCTCACGCCCTTGGCCCACTCCCGGCCTCTCCCCTTGTCCCCCGGGAGCTAGGCCTCAGGCTTTAGCCTTCATTCCTCACGCCCTTGGCCCACTCCCGGCCTCTCCCCTTGTCCCCCGGGAGCTAGGCCTCAGGCTTCAGCTTCCATTCCTCACGTCCTTGGCCCACTCCCGGCCTCTCCCCTTGGCCCCCGGGAGCTAGGCCTCAGGCCTCAGCCTCCATTCCTCACGCCCTTGGCCCGCTCCAGGCCTCTCCCCTTGTCCCCCAGGAGCTAAGCCTCAGGCTTCAGCCTCCATTCCTCATGCCCTTGGCCCACTCCCGGCTTCTCCCCTTGGCCCCCGGGAGCTAGGTCTCAGGCTTCAGCCTCCATTCCTCACGCCCTTGGCCCACTCCCGGCCTCTCCCCTTGGCCCCAGGGAGCTAGGCCTCAGGCTTCAGCCTCCACTCCTCACGCCCTTGGCCCACTCCCGGCCTCTCCCCTTGGCCCCCGGGAGCTAGGCCTCAGGCTTTAGCCTTCATTCCTCACGCCCTTGGCCCACTCCCGGCCTCTCCCCTTGTCCCCGGGGAGCTAGGCCTCAGGCTTCAGCTTCCATTCCTCACGTCCTTGGCCCACTCCCGGCCTCTCCCCTTGGCCCCCGGGAGCTAGGCCTCAGGCTTTAGCCTTCATTCCTCATGCCCTTGGCCCACTCCCGGCCTCTCCCCTTGTCCCCCGGGAGCTAGGCCTCAGGCTTCAGCCTCCATTCCTCACGCCCTTGGCCCACTCCCGGCCTCTCCCCTTGTCCCCCGGGAGCTAGGCCTCAGGCTTCAGCCTCCATTCCTCACGCCCTTGGCCCACTCCCGGCCTCTCCCCTTGGCCCCCGGGAGCTAGGCCTCAGGCTTCAGGTGCTCCTTCAGCCTTGCCAGGTCCTCGGCGGCTCTGGCCACCCAGTGGGTGTAGTGGGCCACGATGTGGTAACCGTTAACCTTGGCCTCCCAGTGGGCCGTGCCTGAGGCCTGGCTGGAGGGTCCCTGGGCTGGGCCATCGCTCTCCTCCGCCTCCTGCTCCTGGCCGGTGCCCAGCGAGGTCAGCACATGGCCCAGGTTAGCGTCCAGCCCTTGGAGGCCGGTGATGGCGAGCTGCAGCTGCTGGTGAAGGTGGTGCCGGGTCTCGTTCAGCACCCGCTGATCGCCCAGCACGCGGCCCAGGAGGGCGGCCAGCTGGCGGCTGGCGCTGCGGTGTTGGCACAGCCGCCGGGCGGGCTCCCAGTCTTCGCCGTCAGGGCTGAGCGGGGCGGGCAGCCGTAGGTGGGGCCCTGGCATCCCCGGAGGTCCATCGCGGAAACCCTGGAGCTCCATCTGTGGGCAAGAGCGTGGGCATCAGGAGCTGGGCAAAGGGGCAAGAGCACATGGTGGGGTTGGCATCAGGAGCGGTGCCAGGGCCATTAGGAGCTGGGGAGGCTGCAGTGATGGCCCACTGAGAGAATGGGTGCCGTGTGGAGGCCTCAGTCCCATCTACTAGGCCCAAAATGGAGCCTGAGCCTAAATGTCACCGCGCTGCGGGTCAGCTTGACTCAGTCTGCATAGGCCCCCGACAGCAGCCTGGCCCAGGCCCTCCCTGCATTAAATTCACTGCCATAACTGGCTAAGCCAGCTCTAGGCCCATCCTGAGCCTACATTTCCCGACATTGTGGAGATATTGGAGGCGGGCGGCAGTGCCTGTTACCGGGAGTGACCTTGCCTCTTTGACTAAATCAACAGTAGGCCAGAGGGGTAACCCCCATCTTGGCTACTTCCATGCTGGGAGCAGGGCTATGGTCTCATTCAGTCACCGAGAGTGGGCAGTAGGCCGGAGACGAAGCCTGGCCTTATGTTGCCCTGCTTAGTGGATCAGTCCCAGACGCGCAAGTCAGTCAACCTGACAGATGAGGCCTACGGTCACGCAGTGTACCTTCAGACCAGAGCAGGAGTCTGGTCATTGCCAAGGGTGTCTGTTTTGAATCCCTACGCTCAGGGACGAGGTTGGTGATCTCGGTGGTACTCAGCCAAGGCGGGCCTTGGGACTGTCCTGTTGTGAATATGCATGTATACGGGAGCTGTCAGTCCCACATCTGCTGCAGTATAAGCAAGCACTAGGCCCGAAATGGAGCCTGCACTCCAATTCTCTGCTTGGCGTTCCAACAGTTCGATATCGGGGTGAGATTGGTTATTCAGTACTAGGCCCGAGGTCAGGCTGAGGCCAACATCCCTCTGCATGACTCTCCAACAGTTCAATATCGGGGTGAGATTGGTTATTCAGTACTAGGCCCGAGATCAGGCTGAGGCCTACATCCCCCTGCATGACGCTCCAACAGTTCGATATCAGGGTGAGATTGGTTATTCAGTACTAGGCCCGAGATCAGGCTGAGGCCTACATCCCCCTGCATGACTCTCCAACAGTTCGATATCAGGGTGAGATTGGTTATTCAGTACTAGGCCTGAGGTCAGGCTGAGGCCTACATCCCCCTGCAAGTCTCTCCAACAGTTCGATATCAGGGTGAGATTGGTTATTCAGTACTAGGCCCGAGGTCAGGCTGAGGCCTACATCCCCCTGCAAGTCTCTCCAACAGTTCGATATCAGGGTGAGATTGGTTATTCAGTACTAGGCCCGAGATCAGGCTGAGGCCTACATCCCCCTGCATGACTCTCCAACAGTTCGATATCAGGGTGAGATTGGTTATTCAGTACTAGGCCTGAGGTCAGGCTGAGGCCTACATCCCCCTGCAAGTCTCTCCAACAGTTCGATATCAGGGTGAGATTGGTTATTCAGTACTAGGCCCGAGGTCAGGCTGAGGCCTACATCCCCCTGCATGACTCTCCAACAGTTCGATATCAGGGTGAGATTGGTTATTCAGTACTGGGCCCGAGGTCAGGCTGAGGCCTACATTTCGCTACCTGGGGAGAGAACACTGGGTGAACTTGGTAAATTCAGTGCGAGGTTCCAGGATGGTGTCTGAGGCCCAGATTTGCCTGTGACTGGCTTTGTGGATCCCACGCCCAGGACATGTTGGCAAATTCGGGGCTAGGCCTGGAATGGAGCCTGAGACCGACCTTGGCCCTGCATGGGGCTGGGTGCAATTTAGTGTGAGGCGGGTGATTACAGAACCCGCGAGTCTCTGCTGCGCTTTGCGAGATGGGAGGAGGAGGATTTGGGTCCTGAGCCAAAAAAAAAGATCTCAACAAGAATAGAAATGGTCAAGATAAGGTTCGAAGCAGCGCAGGCATTGAGGGATTCACCTCCAGAATCTGTGAGATACTCACGTACAGCCCCAGGAGGGAGGAGGCTTCATCGGCTAACCAGACCAACAGGTTGTAAGATCTCTCCACGATCTCACTCACTGAGCCCGTGTTCGCCATCTGCAGGAAACACAAGATCCAACATTCCTCGTTCATTCCACTGTCCATCAGACCCTCACCCCACGACTGGGACTGGGGGGGGGGGGGGGGGAGTCACAGTGTGATAGATATAGAACATAGACCATAGAACATTACAGCACAGTACAGGCCCTTCGGCCCTCGATGTTGTGCTGACCTGTCATACCAATCTGAAGCCCATCTAACCTACACTGTTCAATGTACGTCCATATGCTTGTCCAATGAAGACTTAAATGTACTTAAAGTTGGCGAATCTACTACCGTTGAAGGCAAAACATTCCATACCCTGACTACTCTCTGAGTAAAGAAACTACCTCTGACATCTGTCTTATATCTATCACCCCTCAATTTAAAGCTATGCTCCCTCGTGCTCACCGTCCCCATACTTGGAAAAAGGCTCTCCCTGTCCACCCTATCTAACCCTCTGATTATCTTATATGTCTATATTAAGTCACCTCTCAACCTTCTTCTCTCTAACGATAACAGCCTCAAGTCCCTCAGCCTTTCCTTGTAAGACCTTCTCTCCATACCAGGCAACAGCCTAGTCAATCTCCTCTGCACCCTTTCCAAAGCTTCCACATCCTTCTTATAATGCGGTGACCAGAACTGGACACAATACTCCAAGTGTGGCCGTACCAGAGTTTTGTACAGCTGCAGCATAACCTCATGGTTCCAAAACTCAATCCCTCTATTCATAAAAGCTAAAACACTATATGTCTTATTAACAACCCTGTCAACCAGGATGGCAACTTTCAAGGATCTGGACACCGAGATCTCTCTGCTCATCTACACCACCAAGAATCTCACCATTAGCCCAGTATTTTGCATTCCGGTTACTCCGACCAAAGTGAATCACCTCACACTTGTCCGCATTAAACTCCATTTGCCACCTCTCAGCCCAGCTCTGCAGCTTATCTATGTCTCTCTGTAACCTACAACATCCTTCGTCACTATCCACAACTCCACCGACCTGAGTGTTATCTGCAAATTTACGAACACACCCTTCTACGCCCTCATCCAGGCCGTTTATAAAAATGATGAACAGCAGTGGACCCAACACCGACCCTTGCGGTACACCACTGGGAACTGGACTCTAGGATGAACATCTCCCATCAACCACCACCCTCTGTCTTCTTTCAGCAAGCCAATTACTGATCCAAACTGCTATATCTCCCACAATCCCATTCCTCTGCATTTTGTACAATAGCCGAGTGTGGGGAACCTTATCGAACACCTTGCTGAAATCCACATACAGCACATCAACCGGGCGGGGGGTCACAGTGTGAGAGATACACTGTCCTTTCCCCCCTCTGGGACTGGGGGTGGGGGGGTCACAGTGTGAGAGATACACTGTCCTTTCCCCCCTCTGGGACTGGGGTGGGGGGTCACAGTGTGAGAGATACACTGTCCTTTCCCCCCTCTGGGACTGGGGGTGGGGGGGTCACAGTGTGAGAGATACACTGTTCTTTCCCCCCTCTGGGACTGGGGGGGGGGGCACAGTGTGAGAGATACACTGTCCTTTCCCCCCTCTGGGACTGGGGGTGGGGGGGTCACAGTGTGAGAGATACACTGTCCTTTCCCCCCTCTGGGACTGGGGGGGGGGTCACAGTGTGAGAGATACACTGTCCTTTCCCCCCTCTGGGACTGGGGGGGGTCACAGTGTGAGAGATACACTGTCCTGTCCCCCCTCTGGGACTGGGGTGGGGGGGGGTCACAGTGTGAGAGATACACTGTCCTTTCCCCCCTCTGGGACTGGGGGGGGTCACAGTGTGAGAGATACACTGTCCTTTCCCCCCTCTGGGACTGGGGGGGGTCACAGTGTGAGAGATACACTGTCCTTTCCCCCCTCTGGGACTGGGGGGGGGGGTCACAGTGTGAGAGATACACTGTCCTTTCCCCCCTCTGGGACTGGGGGGGGGGTCACAGTGTGAGAGATACACTGTCCTTTCCCCCCTCTGGGACTGGGGGGGGTCACAGTGTGAGAGATACACTGTCCTGTCCCCCCTCTGGGACTGGGGTGGGGGGGGGTCACAGTGTGAGAGATACACTGTCCTTTCCCCCCTCTGGGACTGGGGGGGGTCACAGTGTGAGAGATACACTGTCCTTTCCCCCCTCTGGGACTGGGGGGGGTCACAGTGTGAGAGATACACTGTCCTTTCCCCCCTCTGGGACTGGGGGGGGTCACAGTGTGAGAGATACACTGTCCTTTCCCCCCTCTGGGACTGGGGGGGGTCACAGTGTGAGAGATACACTGTCCTTTCCCCCCTCTGGGACTGGGGGGGGGGGTCACAGTGTGAGAGATACACTGTCCTTTCCCCCCTCTGGGACTGGGGGGGGGTCACAGTGTGAGAGATACACTGTCCTTTCCCCCCTCTGGGACTGGGGGGGGTCACAGTGTGAGAGATACACTGCCCTCTCCCCCCTCTGGGACTGGGGGGGCAGGGGGGGGTCACAGTGTGAGAGATACACTGTCCTTTCCCCTCTCTGGGACTGGGGGGGGTCACAGTGTGAGAGATACACTGTCCTTTCCCCCCTCTGGGACTGGGGTGGGGGGGGGGTCACAGTGTGAGAGATACACTGTCCTTTCCCCCCTCTGGGACTGGGGGGGGTCACAGTGTGAGAGATACACTGTCCTTTCCCCCCTCTGGGACTGGGGGTGCGGGGTCACAGTGTGCGAGATACACTGTCCTTTCCCCCCTCTGGGACTGGGGGGGGTCACAGTGTGAGAGATACACTGCCCTCTCCCCCCTCTGGGACTGAGGTGGGGGGGGGGGTCACAGTGTGAGAGATACACTGTCCTTTCCCCCCTCTGGGACTGGGGGGGGGGGTCACAGTGTGCGAGATACACTGTCCTTTCCCCCCTCTGGGACTGGGGGGGGTCACAGTGTGATAGATACACTGTCCTTTCCCCCCTCTGGGACTGGGGGCTGGGGGGGTCACAGTGTGCGAGATACACTGTCCTTTCCCCCCTCTGGGACTGGGGGTGGGGGATCACAGTGTGCGAGATACACTGTCCTTTCCCCCCTCTGGGACTGGGGGGGGTCACAGTGTGATAGATACACTGTCCTTTCCCCCCTCTGGGACTGGGGTGGGGGGGGGTCACAGTGTGATAGATACACTGTCCTTTCCCCCCTCTGGGACTGGGGGTGGGGGGGGTCACAGTGTGAGAGATACACTGTCCTTTCCACCCTCTGGGACTGGGAGGGGGGGTCACAGTGTGAGAGATACACTGTCCTTTCCCCCATCTGGGACTGGGGGTGGGGGGGGGGTCACAGTGTGAGAGATACACTGTCCTTTCCCCCCTCTGGGACTGGGGGTGGGGGGTCACAGTGTGATAGATACACTGTCCTTTCCCCCCTCTGGGACTGGGGGGGGGTCACAGTGTGCGAGATACACTGTCCTTTCCCCCCTCTGGGACTGGGGGGGGCGGTCACAGTGTGAGAGATACACTGTCCTATCCCCCCTCTGGGACTGGGGGTGGGGGGTCACAGTGTGAGAGATACACTGTCCTTTCCCCCCTCTGGGACTGGGGGGGGTCACAGTGTGAGAGATACACTGTCCTTTCCCCCCTCTGGGACTGGGGTGGGGGGGGAGTCACAGTGTGAGAGATACACTGTCCTTTCCCCCCTCTGGGACTGGGGGGGGGGTCACAGTGTGAGAGATACACTGTCCTTTCCCCCCTCTGGGACTGGGGGGGGGTCACAGTGTGAGAGATACACTGTCCTTTCCCCCCTCTGGGACTGCGGGGGGGGGGGGGTCACAATGTGATAGATACACTGTCCTTTCCCCCCTCTGGGACTGGGGGGGGGGGGGTCACAGCGTGAGAGATACACTGTCTTTTCCCCCCTCTGGGACTGCGGGTGGGGGGTCACAGTGTGATAGATACACTGTCCTTTCCCCCCTCTGGGACTGGGGGGGGGGGGGTTCACAGTGTGAGAGATACACTGTCCTTTCCCCCCTCTGGGACTGGGGGGGGGGGGTCACAGTGTGATAGATACACTGTCCTTTCCCCCCTCTGGGACTGGGGGTGGGGGGTGTCACAGTGTGAGAGATGCACTGTCCTTTCCCCCCTCTGGGACTGGGGGCGGGGGTCACAGTGTGAGAGATACACTGTCCTTTCCCCCATCTGGGACTGGGGGGGGGGGGTCACAGTGTGAGAGATACACTGTCCTTTCCCCCCTCTGGGACTGGGGGGGGGGGGGGGGCAACAGTGTGAGAGATACACTGTCCTTTCCCCCCTCTGGGACTGGGGGGGGTCACAGTGTGAGAGATACACTGTCCTTTCCCCCCTCTGGGACTGGGGGTGGGGGGTCACAGTGTGAGAGATACACTGTCCTTTCCCCCCTCTGGGACTGGGGGGGGGGGGGGGGGTCACAGTGTGAGAGATACACTGTCCTCTCCCCCCTCTGGGACTGGGGGGGGGTCACAGTGTGAGAGATACACTGTCCTTTCCCCCCTCTGGGACTGGGGGGGGTCACAGTGTGAGAGATACACTGTCCTTTCCCCCCTCTGGGACTGGGGGTGGGGGGGTCACAGTGTGAGAGATACACTGTCCTTTCCCCCCTCTGGGACTGGGGTGGGGGGTCACAGTGTGAGAGATACACTGTCCTTTCCCCCCTCTGGGACTGGGGGTGGGGGGGTCACAGTGTGAGAGATACACTGTTCTTTCCCCCCTCTGGGACTGGGGGGGGGGGCACAGTGTGAGAGATACACTGTCCTTTCCCCCCTCTGGGACTGGGGGTGGGGGGGTCACAGTGTGAGAGATACACTGTCCTTTCCCCCCTCTGGGACTGGGGGGGGGGTCACAGTGTGAGAGATACACTGTCCTTTCCCCCCTCTGGGACTGGGGGGGGTCACAGTGTGAGAGATACACTGTCCTGTCCCCCCTCTGGGACTGGGGTGGGGGGGGGTCACAGTGTGAGAGATACACTGTCCTTTCCCCCCTCTGGGACTGGGGGGGGTCACAGTGTGAGAGATACACTGTCCTTTCCCCCCTCTGGGACTGGGGGGGGTCACAGTGTGAGAGATACACTGTCCTTTCCCCCCTCTGGGACTGGGGGGGGGGGTCACAGTGTGAGAGATACACTGTCCTTTCCCCCCTCTGGGACTGGGGGGGGGGTCACAGTGTGAGAGATACACTGTCCTTTCCCCCCTCTGGGACTGGGGGGGGTCACAGTGTGAGAGATACACTGTCCTGTCCCCCCTCTGGGACTGGGGTGGGGGGGGGTCACAGTGTGAGAGATACACTGTCCTTTCCCCCCTCTGGGACTGGGGGGGGTCACAGTGTGAGAGATACACTGTCCTTTCCCCCCTCTGGGACTGGGGGGGGTCACAGTGTGAGAGATACACTGTCCTTTCCCCCCTCTGGGACTGGGGGGGGTCACAGTGTGAGAGATACACTGTCCTTTCCCCCCTCTGGGACTGGGGGGGGTCACAGTGTGAGAGATACACTGTCCTTTCCCCCCTCTGGGACTGGGGGGGGGGGTCACAGTGTGAGAGATACACTGTCCTTTCCCCCCTCTGGGACTGGGGGGGGGTCACAGTGTGAGAGATACACTGTCCTTTCCCCCCTCTGGGACTGGGGGGGGTCACAGTGTGAGAGATACACTGCCCTCTCCCCCCTCTGGGACTGGGGGGGCAGGGGGGGGTCACAGTGTGAGAGATACACTGTCCTTTCCCCTCTCTGGGACTGGGGGGGGTCACAGTGTGAGAGATACACTGTCCTTTCCCCCCTCTGGGACTGGGGTGGGGGGGGGGTCACAGTGTGAGAGATACACTGTCCTTTCCCCCCTCTGGGACTGGGGGGGGTCACAGTGTGAGAGATACACTGTCCTTTCCCCCCTCTGGGACTGGGGGTGCGGGGTCACAGTGTGCGAGATACACTGTCCTTTCCCCCCTCTGGGACTGGGGGGGGTCACAGTGTGAGAGATACACTGCCCTCTCCCCCCTCTGGGACTGAGGTGGGGGGGGGGGTCACAGTGTGAGAGATACACTGTCCTTTCCCCCCTCTGGGACTGGGGGGGGGGGTCACAGTGTGCGAGATACACTGTCCTTTCCCCCCTCTGGGACTGGGGGGGGTCACAGTGTGATAGATACACTGTCCTTTCCCCCCTCTGGGACTGGGGGCTGGGGGGGTCACAGTGTGCGAGATACACTGTCCTTTCCCCCCTCTGGGACTGGGGGTGGGGGATCACAGTGTGCGAGATACACTGTCCTTTCCCCCCTCTGGGACTGGGGGGGGTCACAGTGTGATAGATACACTGTCCTTTCCCCCCTCTGGGACTGGGGTGGGGGGGGGTCACAGTGTGATAGATACACTGTCCTTTCCCCCCTCTGGGACTGGGGGTGGGGGGGGTCACAGTGTGAGAGATACACTGTCCTTTCCACCCTCTGGGACTGGGAGGGGGGGTCACAGTGTGAGAGATACACTGTCCTTTCCCCCATCTGGGACTGGGGGTGGGGGGGGGGTCACAGTGTGAGAGATACACTGTCCTTTCCCCCCTCTGGGACTGGGGGTGGGGGGTCACAGTGTGATAGATACACTGTCCTTTCCCCCCTCTGGGACTGGGGGGGGGTCACAGTGTGCGAGATACACTGTCCTTTCCCCCCTCTGGGACTGGGGGGGGCGGTCACAGTGTGAGAGATACACTGTCCTATCCCCCCTCTGGGACTGGGGGTGGGGGGTCACAGTGTGAGAGATACACTGTCCTTTCCCCCCTCTGGGACTGGGGGGGGTCACAGTGTGAGAGATACACTGTCCTTTCCCCCCTCTGGGACTGGGGTGGGGGGGGAGTCACAGTGTGAGAGATACACTGTCCTTTCCCCCCTCTGGGACTGGGGGGGGGGTCACAGTGTGAGAGATACACTGTCCTTTCCCCCCTCTGGGACTGGGGGGGGGTCACAGTGTGAGAGATACACTGTCCTTTCCCCCCTCTGGGACTGCGGGGGGGGGGGGGTCACAATGTGATAGATACACTGTCCTTTCCCCCCTCTGGGACTGGGGGGGGGGGGGTCACAGCGTGAGAGATACACTGTCTTTTCCCCCCTCTGGGACTGCGGGTGGGGGGTCACAGTGTGATAGATACACTGTCCTTTCCCCCCTCTGGGACTGGGGGGGGGGGGGTTCACAGTGTGAGAGATACACTGTCCTTTCCCCCCTCTGGGACTGGGGGGGGGGGGTCACAGTGTGATAGATACACTGTCCTTTCCCCCCTCTGGGACTGGGGGTGGGGGGTGTCACAGTGTGAGAGATGCACTGTCCTTTCCCCCCTCTGGGACTGGGGGCGGGGGTCACAGTGTGAGAGATACACTGTCCTTTCCCCCATCTGGGACTGGGGGGGGGGGGTCACAGTGTGAGAGATACACTGTCCTTTCCCCCCTCTGGGACTGGGGGGGGGGGGGGGGCAACAGTGTGAGAGATACACTGTCCTTTCCCCCCTCTGGGACTGGGGGGGGTCACAGTGTGAGAGATACACTGTCCTTTCCCCCCTCTGGGACTGGGGGTGGGGGGTCACAGTGTGAGAGATACACTGTCCTTTCCCCCCTCTGGGACTGGGGGGGGGGGGGGGGGGTCACAGTGTGAGAGATACACTGTCCTCTCCCCCCTCTGGGACTGGGGGGGGGTCACAGTGTGAGAGATACACTGTCCTTTCCCCCCTCTGGGACTGGGGGGGGTCACAGTGTGAGAGATACACTGTCCTTTCCCCCCTCTGGGACTGGGGGGGGGGGGGGTCACAGTGTGAGAGATACACTGTCCTTTCCCCCCTCTGGGACTGGGGGGGGGGGGGGTCACAGTGTGAGAGATACACTGTCCTCTCCCCCCTCTGGGACTGGGGGGGGGGGTCACAGTGTGATAGATACACTGTCCTTTCCCCCCTCTGGGACTGGGGGGGGGGTCACAGTGTGATAGATACACTGTCCTTTCCCCCCTCTGGGACTGGGGGGGGGTCACAGTGTGAGAGATACACTGTCCTTTCCCCCCTCTGGGACTGGGGGGGGGTCACAGTGTGATAGATACACTGTCCTTTCCCCCCTCTGGGACTGGGGTGGGGGTGCGGGGTCACAGTGTGAGAGATACACTGTCCTTTCCCCCCTCTGGGACTGGGCGGGGGCTGGGGGGGTCACAGTGTGAGAGATACACTGTCCTTTCCCCCCTCTGGGACTGGGCGGGGGATGGGGGGGTCACAGTGTGAGAGATACACTGTCCTTTCCCCCTCAGGGACTGGGGGGGGGGGGGGTCACAGTGTGAGAGATACACTGTCCTTTCCCCCCTCTGGGACTGGTGGGGGGTCACAGTGTGAGAGATACACTGTCCTTTCCCCCTCAGGGACTGGGGGGGGGGGGGGGTCACAGTGTGAGAGATACACTGTCCTTTCCCCCCTCTGGGACTGGGGGGGGGGGGGTCACAGTGTGAGAGATACACTGTCCTTTCCCCCCTCTGGGACTGGGGGGGGTCACAGTGTGAGAGATACACTGTCCTTTCCCCCCTCTGGGACTGGGGGGGTCACAGTGTGATAGATACACTGTCCTTTCCCCCCTCTGGGACTGGGGGTGGGGGGGTCACAGTGTGATAGATACACTGTCCTTTCCCCCCTCTGGGACTGGGGGCTGGGGGGGTCACAGTGTGAGAGATACACTGTCCTTTCCCCCCTCTGGGACTGGGGGTGGGGGGGTCACAGTGTGATAGATACACTGTCCTTTCCCCCCTCTGGGACTGGGGGAGGGCTCACAGTGTGAGAGATACACTGTCCTTTCCCCCGTCTGGGACTGGGGGGGGTCACAGTGTGATAGATACACTGTCCTTTCCCCCCTCTGGGACTGGGGGGGGGTCACAGTGTGATAGATACACTGTCCTTTCCCCCCTCTGGGACTGGGGGAGGGCTCACAGTGTGAGAGATACACTGTCCTTTCCCCCGTCTGGGACTGGGGGGGGTCACAGTGTGATAGATACACTGTCCTTTCCCCCCTCTGGGACTGGGGGTGGGGGGGTCACAGTGTGAGAGATACACTGTCCTTTCCCCCCTCTGGGACTGGGGGCTGGGGGGGTCACAGTGTGAGAGATACACTGTCCTTTCCCCCCTCTGGGACTGGGGGCTGGGGGGTCACAGTGTGAGAGATACACTGTCCTTTCCCCCCTCTGGGACTGGGGGGGGGGTCACAGTGTGAGAGATACACTGTCCTTTCCCCCCTCTGGGACTGGGGGAGGGGGGGGCACAATGTGAGAGATACACTGTCCTTTCCCCCCTCTGGGACTGTGGGTGGGGGGGTCACAGTGTGAGAGATACACTGTCCTTTCCCCCCTCTGGGACTGGGGTGGGGGGGTAACAGTGCGATAGATACACTGTCCTTTCCCCCCTCTGGGACTGGGGGTGGGGGGGGTCACAGAGTGAGAGATACACTGTCCTTTCCCCCCTCTGGGACTGGGGGGGGGGGTCACAGTGTGAGAGATACACTGTCCTTTCCCCCCTCTGGGACTGGGGGGGGGTCACAGTGTGAGAGATACACTGTCCTTTCCCCCCTCTGGGACTGGGGTGGGGGGTCACAGTGTGAGAGATACACTGTCCTTTCCCCCCTCTGGGACTGGGGGGGGGTCACAGTGTGAGAGATACACTGTCCTTTCCCCCCTCTGGGACTGGGGGGGGGTCACAGTGTGAGAGATACACTGCCCTTTCCCCCCTCTGGGACTGGGGGGGGGGTCACAGTGTGAGAGATACACTGTCCTTTCCCCCCTCTGGGACTGGGGGCGGGGGTCACAGTGTGAGAGATACACTGTCCTTTCCCCCCCTCTGGGACTGGGGGTGGGGGGTCACAGTGTGAGTGATACACTGTCCTTTCCCCCCTCTGGGACTGGGGGTGGGGGGTCACAGTGTGAGAGATACACTGTCCTTTCCCCCCTCTGGGACTGGGGGCTGGGGGGGTCACAGTGTGAGAGATACACTGTCCTTTCCCCTCTCTGGGACTGGGGGGGTTGCAGTGTGAGAGATACACTGTCCTTCCCCCTTCTGGGACTGGGGGGGGGGGGGTCACAGTGTGAGAGATACACTGTCCTTTCCCCCCTCTGGGACTGGGGGGTGGGGGTCACAGTGTGAGAGATACACTGCCCTTCCCCCCTCTGGGACTGGGGGGGGGTCACAGTGTGAGAGATACACTGTCCTTTCCCCCCTCTGGGACTGGGGGTGCGGGGTCACAGTGTGAGAGATACACTGTCCTTTCTCCCCTCTGGGACTGGGGGGGGGGGGTCACAGTGTGAGAGATACACTGCCCTCTCCCCCCTCTGGGACTGTGGGTGGGGGGTCACAGTGTGAGAGATACACTGTCCTTTCCCCCCTCTGGGACTGGGGGGGGGGGGGTTCACAGTGTGAGAGATACACTGTCCTTTCCCCCCTCTGGGACTGGGGGGGGGTCACAGTGTGAGAGATACACTGTCCTTTCCCCCCTCTGGGACTGGGGGGGGGGGGGGTCACAGTGTGAGAGATACACTGTCCTTTCCCCCCTCTGGGACTGGGGGGGGGGAGGGGGGTCACAGTGTGAGAGATACACTGTCCTTTCCCCCCTCTGGGACTGGGCGGGGGGGAGGGGGGTCACAGTGTGAGAGATACACTGTCCTTTCCCCCCTCTGGGACTGGGGGGGGGGTTACAGTGTGAGAGATACACTGTCCTTTCCCCCCTCTGGGACTGGGCGCTGGGGAGGGGTCACCGTGTGAGAGATACACTGTCCTTTCCCCCCTCTGGGACTGGGGGGGGGAGGGGTCACAGTGTGAGAGATACACTGTCCTTTCCCCCCTCTGGGACTGGGGGCTGGGGGGGGTCACAGTGTGATAGATACACTGTCCTTACCCCCCCTCTGGAACTGGGGGTGGGGGTCACAGTGTGAGAGATACACTGCCCTTTCCCCTCTCTGGGACTGGGGTTGGGGGTCACAGTGTGAGAGATACACTGCCCTTCCCCCCTCTGGGACTGGGGTTTGGGGGGGGTCACAGTGTGAGAGATACACTGCCCTTCCCCCCTCTGGGACTGGGGTTTGGGGGGGGTCACAGTGTGAGAGATACACTGCCCTTCCCCCCTCTGGGACTGGGGTTTGGGGGGGGTCACAGTGTGAGAGATACACTGCCCTTTCCCCCCTCTGGGACTGGGGGTGGGGGGGTCACAGTGTGAGAGATACACTGTCCTTTCCCCCATCTGGGACTGGGGGGGGGGGGTCACAGTGTGAGAGATACACTGTCCTTTCCCCCCTCTGGGACTGGGGGTGGGGGGGGTCACAGTGTGAGAGATACACTGTCCTTTCCCCCCTCTGGGACTGGGGGGGGGGGGGGTCACAGTGTGAGAGATACACTGTCCTTTCCCCCCTCTGAGACTGGGGGTGGGGGCTCACAGTGTGAGAGATACACTGTCCTTTCCCCCCTCTGGGACTGGGGGTGGGGGGGGTCACAGTGTGAGAGATACACTGTCCTTTCCCCCCTCTGGGACTGGGGGTGGGGGGGGTCACAGTGTGAGAGATACACTGTCCTTTCCCCCCTCTGGGACTGGGGGGGGGGTGTCACAGTGTGAGAGATACACTGTCCTTTCCCCCCTCTGTGCCTGGGGGGGTCACAGTGTGAGAGATACACTGTCCTTTCCCCCCTCTGGGACTGGGGTTGGGGGTCACAGTGTGAGAGATACACTGTCCTTTCCCCCCTCTGGGACTGGGGTTTGGGGGGGGTCACAGTGTGAGAGATACACTGCCCTTCCCCCCCATCTCTGGGGGTCTGAGTGTGGGATTTGAGTGTGTAACAGGGCAGAGATACACTGCCCTTCCCCCCCCCATCTCTGGGGGTCTGAGTGTGGGATTTGAGTGTGTAACAGGGGAGAGATACACTGCCCTTCCCCCCCCCATCTCTGGGGGTCTGAGTGTGGGATTTGAGTGTGTAACAGGGGAGAGATACACTGCCCTTCCCCCCCCATCTCTGGGGGTCTGAGTGTGGGATTTGAGTGTGTAACAGGGCAGAGATACACTGCCCTTCCCCCCCATCTCTGGGGGTCTGAGTGTGGGATTTGAGTGTGTAACAGGGCAGAGATACACTGCCCTTCCCCCCCATCTCTGGGGGTCTGAGTGTGGGATTTGAGTGTGTAACAGGGGAGAGATACACTGTCCCTTCCCCCCCATCTCTGGGGGTCTGAGTGTGGGATTTGAGTGTGTAACAGGGGAGAGATACACTGCCCTTCCCCCCCCCATCTCTGGGGGTCTGAGTGTGGGATTTGAGTGTGTAACAGGGGAGAGATACACTGCCCTTCCCCCCCCCATCTCTGGGGGTCTGAGTGTGGGATTTGAGTGTGTAACAGGGGAGAGATACACTGCCCTTCCCCCCCCCATCTCTGGGGGTCTGAGTGTGGGATTTGAGTGTGTAACAGGGGAGAGATACACTGCCCTTCCCCCCCCCATCTCTGGGGGTCTGAGTGTGGGATTTGAGTGTGTAACAGGGGAGAGATACACTGCCCTTCCCCCCCCATCTCTGGGGGTCAGAGTGTGGGATTTGAGTGTGTAACAGGGCAGAGATACACTGCCCTTCCCCCCCCATCTCTGGGGGTCAGAGTGTGGGATTTGAGTGTGTAACAGGGCAGAGATACACTGCCCTTCCCCCCCATCTCTGGGGGTCTGAGTGTGGGATTTGAGTGTGTAACAGGGCAGAGATACACTGTCCCTTCCCCCACATCTCTGGGGGTCTGAGTGTGGGATTTGAGTGTGTAACAGGGCAGAGATACACTGCCCTTCCCCCCCGCATCTCTGGGGGTCTGAGTGTGGGATTTGAGTGTGTAACAGGGCAGAGATGGTGTTGGATGATTTGCTGCGAACAGATCGTGTGACTCTGTGCTATCCAGTGTCAGTGACGGATTTAGCCCTGGGCTGGTGATCCCTGTGGGAATGCGAGCCCTGAGGAAGGACCGTTACAATTGGGGCGCGGTGTTGATAGGGGAGGCGTTTTAGCCTTGCCGCTGATGTGATCGAGCCTGGGCACACGAGAGAAACAGACAAGGACACAGTCGGCCAGGGGGTGAGACTGAGAGAAGGACAGCTCCTGAGAGCAATTGCATACCTGAGGGTCCAGCTGGTGCCTGTTTGCTGTGGACTCAGCGCCTGGCTCTCTCTCTCTCTCTGTGTGTGTGCCTGAGATGGCGATGTGCTGTGTGATGTGACTGTCAGGGATTGGATATCCGGATCACTGCAGTTTTCAGCTCACTGCATTCCCCCATCCCCCAATCCCAGGGGATTCCAGGTCCTGGACAGTGGGATATAGGGACAGGCACAGTCCAGGGTCACACACCACATTCCAGGTTACCTATCCCTCCATCCCGGACCCCAATATTCCAGGCAGCGCCCAGTCTCGGGCGTGGGTCAGTGCTGAGGGAGTGGGCACTGTCGGAGGGTCAGTGCTGAGGGAGTGGGCACTGTCGGAGGGTCAGTGCTGAGGGAGTGGGCACTGTCGGAGGGTCAGTGCTGAGGGAGTGGGCACTGTCGGAGGGTCAGTGCTGAGGGAGTGGGCACTGTCGGAGGGTCAGTGCTAAGGGAGCGGGCACTGTCGGAGGGTCAGTGCTGAGGGAGTGGGCACTGTCGGAGGGTCAGTGCTGAGGGGGTGGGCAATGTCGGAGGGTCAGTACTGAGGGAGTGGGCACTGTCGGAGGGTCAGTGCTGAGGGAGTGGGCACTGTCGGAGGGTCAGCACTGAGGGAGTGGGCACTGTGGGAGGGTCAGTGCTGAGGGAGTGGGCACTGTCGGAGGGTCAGCACTGAGGGAGTGGGCACTGTCGGAGGGTCAGTGCTGAGGGAGTGGGCACTGTCGGAGGGTCAGTGCTAAGGGAGCGGGCACTGTCGGAGGGTCAGTGCTGAGGGAGTGGGCACTGTCGGAGGGTCAGTGCTGAGGGGGTGGGCAATGTCGGAGGGTCAGTACTGAGGGAGTGGGCACTGTCGGAGGGTCAGTGCTGAGGGAGTGGGCACTGTCGGAGGGTCAGCACTGAGGGAGTGGGCACTGTGGGAGGGTCAGTGCTGAGGGAGTGGGCACTGTCGGAGGGTCAGCACTGAGGGAGTGGGCACTGTCGGAGGGTCAGTGCTGAGGGAGTGGGCACTGTCGGAGGGTCAGTACTGAGGGCGTGGGCACTGTCGGAGGGTCAGTGCTGAGGGAGTGGGCACTGTCGGAGGGTCAGTGCTGAGGGAGCGGGCACTGTCGGAGGGTCAGTGCTGAGGGAGCGGGCACTGTCGGAGGGTCAGTGCTGAGGGAGTGGGCACTGTCGGAGGGTCAGTGCTGAGGGAGTGGGCACTGTCGGAGGGTCAGTGCTGAGGGAGTGCTGCACTGTCGGAGGGTCCGTGCTGAGGCAGTGGGCACTGTCGGAGGGTCAGTGCTGAGGGAGTGGGCTCTGTCTGAGGGTCAGTGCTGAGTGAGTGGGCACTGTCGGAGGGTCAGTGCTGAGGGAGTGGGCACTGTCGGAGGGTCAGTGCTGAGGGAGTGGGCACTGTCGGAGGGTCAGTGCTGAGGGAGTGGGCACTGTCGGAGGGTCAGTGCTGAGGGAGTGGGCACTGTCGGGGAGTCAGTGCTAAGGGAGTCGGCACTGTCGGAGGGTCAGTGCTGAGGGAGTGGGCACTGTCGGAGGGTCAGTGCTGAGGGAGTGGGCACTGTCGGAGGGTCAGTGCTGAGGGAGTGGGCACTGTCGGAGGGTCAGTGCTGAGGGAGTGGGCACTGTCGGAGGGTCAGTGCTGAGGAAGTGGGCACTGTCGGAGGGTCAGTGCTGAGGGAGTGGGCACTGTCGGAGGATCAGTGCTGAGCGAGTGGGCACTGTCGGAGGGTCAGTGCAGAGGGAGTGGGCACTGTCGGAGGGTCAGTGCTGAAGGAGTGCCGCGCTGTCGGAGGGTCAGTGCTGAGGGAGTGGGCACTGTCGGAGGGTCAGTGCTGAGGGGGTGGGCACTGTCGGAGGGTCAGTGCTGAGGGAGTGGGCACTGTCGGAGGGTCAGTGCTGAGGGAGCGGGCACTGTCGGAGGGTCAGTGCTGAGGGAGTGGGCACTGTCGGAGGGTCAGCGCTGAGGGAGTGGGCACTGTCGGAGGGTCAGTGCTGAGGGAGTGCCGCGCTGTCGGAGGGTCAGTGCTGAGGGAGTGCCGCACTGTCGGAGGGTCAGTGCTGAGGGAGTAGGCACTGTCGGAGGGTCAGTACTGAGGGAGTGCCGCACTGTCGGAGGGTCAGTGCTGAGGGAGCGGGCACTGTCGGAGGGTCAGTGCTGAGGGAGCGGGCACTGTCAGGGGGTCAGTGCTGAGGGTGTGGGCACTGTCGGAGGGTCAGTACTGAGGGTGTGGGCACTGTCAGAGCGTCAGTACTGAGGGTGTGGGCACTGTCGGAGGGTCAGTGCTGAGGGAGTCGGCACTGTCGGAGGGTCAGTGCTGAGGGAGTGGGCACTGTCGGAGGGTCAGTGCTGAGGGAGTGCTGCACTGTCGGAGGGTCCGTGCTGAGGCAGTGGGCACTGGCGGAGGGTCAGTGCTGAGGGAGTGGGCACTGTCGGAGGGTCAGTGCTGAGGGAGTGGGCACTGTCGGAGGGTCAGTGCTGAGGCAGTGGGCACTGTCGAGGAGTCAGTGCTGAGGGAGTGGGCACTGTCGGAGGGTCAGTGCTGAGGGAGTGGGCACTGTCGGAGGGTCAGTGCTGAGGGAGTGGGCACTGTCGGAGGGTCAGTGCTCAGGGATTGGGCACTGTCGGAGGGTCAGTGCTGAGGGAGTGGGCACTGTCGGATGGTCAGTGCTGAGGGAGTGGGCACTGTCGGAGGGTCAGTGCTGAGGGAGTGGGCACTGTCGGGAGTTAGTGCTGAGGGATTGGGCACTGTCGGAGGGTCAGTGCTGAGGGAGTGGGCACTGTCGGAGGGTCAGTGCTGAGGGAGAGGGCACTGTCGGAGGGTCAGTGCTGAGGGAGTGGGCACTGTCGGAGGGTCAGTGCTGAGGGAGTGGGCACTGTCTGAGGGTCAGTGCTGAGGGAGTGGGCACTGTCGGAGGGTCAGTGCTGAGGGAGTGGGCACTGTCGGAGCGTCAGTGCTGAGGGAGTGGGCACTGTCGGAGGGTCAGTGCTGAGGGAGTGGGCACTGTCGGAGGGTCAGTGCTGAGGGAGTGGGCACTGTCAGAGGGTCTGTGCTGAGGGAGCGGGCACTGTCGGAGGGTCAGTGCTGAGGAAGTGGGCACTGTCGGAGGGTCAGTGCTGAGGGAGTGGGTACTGTCGGAGGGTCAGTGCTGAGCAAGAGGGCACTGTCGGAGGGTCAGTGCTGAGGGAGTGGGCACTGTCAGAGGGTCAGTGCTGAGGGAGTGGGCACTGTCGGAGGGTCAGTGCTGAGGGAGCGGGCACTGTCGGAGGGTCAGTGCTGAGGGAGTGGGCACTGTCGGAGGGTCAGTGCTGAGGGAGCGGGCACTGTCGGAGGGTCAGTGCTGAGGGAGTGGGCACTGTCGGAGGGTCAGTGCTGAGGGAGTGGGCATTGTCGGAGGGTCCGTGCTGAGGGAGTGGGCACTGTCGGAGGGTCCGTGCTGAGGGAGTGGGCACTGTCGGAGGGTCAGTGCTGAGGGAGCGGGCACTGTCCGAGGGTCAGTGCTGAAGGAGTGGGCACTGTCGGAGGGTCAGTGATGAGGGAGTGCCGCGCTGTCGGAGGGTCAGTGCTGAGGGAGTGGGCACTTTCGGAGGGTCAGTGCTGAGGGAGTGGGCAGTGTCGGAGGGTCAGTACTGAGGGAGTGCCGCACTGTCGGAGGGTCATTGCTGAGGGAGCGGGCACTGTCGGAGGGTCAGTGCTGAGGGAGTGCTGCACTGTCGGAGGGTCAGTACTGAGAGAGTGGGCACTGTCGGAGGGTCAGTACTGAGGGAGTGGGTACTCTCGGAGGGTCAGTGCTGAGGGAGTGGGCACTGTCGGAGGGTCAGTGCTGAGGGAGTGGGCACTGTCGGAGGGTCAGTGCTGAGGGAGTGGGCACTGTCAGAGGGTCAGTACTGAGGGTGTGGGCACTGTCGGAGGGTCAGTACTGAGAGAGTGGGCACTGTCGGAGGGTCAGTGCTGAGGGAGTGGGCACTGTCGGAGGGTCAGTGCTGAGGGAGTGGGTACTCTCGGAGGGTCAGTGCTGAGGGAGTGGGCACTGTCGGAGGGTCAGTGCTGAGGGAGTGGGCACTGTCGGAGGGTCAGTGCTGAGGGAGTGCTGCACTGTCGGAGGGTCAGTACTGAGGGTGTGGGCACTGTCGGAGGGTCAGTACTGAGAGAGTGGGCACTGTCGGAGGGTCAGTGCTGAGGGAGTGGGCACTGTCGGAGGGTCAGTGCTGAGGGAGTGGGTACTCTCGGAGGGTCAGTGCTGAGGGAGTGGGCACTGTCGGAGGGTCAGTGCTGAGGGAGTGGGCACTGTCGGAGGGTCAGTGCTGAGGGAGTGCTGCACTGTCGGAGGGTCAGTGCTCAGGGAGTGGGCACTGTCGGAGGGTCAGTGCTGAGGGAGTGGGCACTGTCTGAGGGTCAGTGCTGAGGGAGTGGGCACTGTCGGAGGGTCCGTGCTGAGGGATTGGGCACTGTCGGAGGGTCAGTGCTGAGGGAGTGGGCACTGTCGGAGGGTCAGTGCTGAGGGATTGGGCACTGTCGGAGGGTCAGTGCTGAGGGAGCGGGCACTGTCGGAGGGTCAGTGCTGAGGGAGTGGGAACTGTCGGGGAGTCAGTGCTGAGGGAGTGGGCACTGTCGGAGGGTCAGTGCTGAGGGAGTGGGCACTGTCGGAGGGTCAGTGCTGAGGGAGTGGGCACTGTCGGGGAGTTGGTGCTGAGGGATTGGGCACTGTCGGAGGGTCTGTGCTGAGGGAGTGGGCACTGTGGGACGGTCAGTGCTGAGGGAGCGGGCACTGTCGGAGGGTCAGTGCTGAGGAAGTGGGCACTGTCGGAGGGTCAGTGCTGAGGGAGTGGGCACTGTCGGAGGGTCAGTGCTGAGCGAGTGGGCACTGTCGGAGGGTCAGTGCTGAGGGAGTGGGCACTGTCGGAGGGTCAGTGCTGAGGGAGCGGGCACTGTCGGAGGGTCAGTGCTGAGGGAGCGGGCACTGTCGGAGGGTCAGTGCTGAGGGATTGGGCACTGTCGGAGGGTCAGTGCTGAGGGAGTGGGCACTGTCGGAGGGTCAGTGCTGAGGGAGTCGGCATTGTCGGAGGGTCAGTGCTGAGGGAGTGGGCACTGTCGGAGGGTCAGTGCTGAGGGAGTGGGCACTGTCGGAGGGTCAGTGCTGAGGGAGTGGGCACTGTCGGAGGGTCAGTGCTGAGGGAGTGGGCACTGTCGGAGGGTCAGTGCTGAGGGAGTGGGCACTGTCGGAGGGTCAGTGCTGAGGGAGTGGGCACTGTCGGAGGGTCAGTGCTGAGGGAGTGGGCACTGTCCGAGGGTCAGTGCTGAGGGAGCGGGCACTGTCGGAGGGTCAGTGCTGAGGGAGTGGGCACTGTCGGAGGGTCAGTGCTGAGGGAGTGGGCACTGTCGGAGGGTCAGTGCTGAGGGAGTGGGCACTGTCGGAGGGTCAGTGCTGAGGGAGTGGGCACTGTCGGAGGGTCAGTGCTGAGGGAGCGGGCACTGTCGGAGGGTCAGTGCTGAGGGAGTGGGCACTGTCGGAGGGTCAGTGCTGAGGGAGTGGGCACTGTCGGAGGGTCAGGGCTGAGGGAGTGGGCACTGTCGGAGGGTCAGTGCTGAGGGAGCGGGCACTGTCCGAGGGTCAGTACTGAGGGAGTGCCGCACTGTCGGAGGGTCAGTGCTGAGGGAGCGGGCACTGTCGGAGGGTCAGTGCTGAAGGAGTGCCGCGCTGTCGGAGGGTCAGTGCTGAGGGAGTGGGCACTGTCGGAGGGTCAGTGCTGAGGGAGTGGGCACTGTCGGAGGGTCAGTGCTGAGGGAGTGGGCACTGTCGGAGGGTCAGTGCTGAGGGAGCGGGCACTGTCGGAGGGTCAGTGCTGAGGGAGCGGGCACTGTTGGAGGGTCAGTGCTGAGGAAGTGGGCACTGTCGGAGGGTCAGTGCTGAGGGAGTGGGCACTGTCGGAGGGTCAGTGCTGAGGGAGTGGGCACTGTCGGAGGGTCAGTACTGAGGGAGTGCCGCACTGTCGGAGGGTCAGTGCTGAGGGAGCGGGCACTGTCGGAGGGTCAGTGCTGAGGGAGTGGGCACTGTCGGAGGGTCAGTACTGAGGGAGTGCCGCACTGTCGGAGGGTCAGTGCTGAGGGAGCGGGCACTGTCGGAGGGTCAGTGCTGAGGGAGCGGGCACTGTTGGAGGGTCAGTGCTGAGGAAGTGGGCACTGTCGGAGGGTCAGTGCTGAGGGAGTGGGCACTGTCGGAGGGTCAGTGCTGAGGGAGTGGGCACTGTCGGAGGGTCAGTACTGAGGGAGTGCCGCACTGTCGGAGGGTCAGTGCTGAGGGAGCACGCACTGTCGGAGGGTCAGTGCTGAGGAAGTGGGCACTGTCGGAGGATCAGTGCTGAGGGAGTGGGCACTGTCGGAGGGTCAGTGCTGAGGGAGTGGGCACTGTCGGAGGGTCAGTGCTGAGGAAGTGGGCACTGTCGGAGGGTCAGTGCTGAGGAAGTGGGCACTGTCGGAGGATCAGTGCTGAGGGAGTGGGCACTGTCGGAGGGTCAGTGCTGAGGGAGTGGGCACTGTCGGAGGGTCAGTGCTGAGGAAGTGGGCACTGTCGGAAGGTCAGTGCTGAGGGAGTGGGCACTGTCGGAGGATCAGTGCTGAGGGAGTGGGCACTGTCGGAGGGTCAGTGCTGAGGAAGTGGGCACTGTCGGAAGGTCAGTGCTGAGGGAGTGGGCACTGTCGGAGGATCAGTGCTGAGGGAGTGGGCACTGTCGGAGGGTCAGTGCTGAGGGAGTGCCACACTGTCGGAGGGTCAGCGCTGAGGGAGTGCCGCACTGTCGGAGGGTCAGTGCTGAGGGAGTGGGCACTGTCTGAGGGTCAGTGCTGAGGGAGTGGGCACTCTCGGAGGGTCAGTACTGAGGGAGTGCCGCACTGTCGGAGGGTCAGTGCTGAGGGAGCACGCACTGTCGGAGGGTCAGTGCTGAGGGAGCGGGCACTGTTGGAGGGTCAGTGCTGAGGAAGTGGGCACTGTCGGAGGGTCTGTGCTGAGGGAGCGGGCACTGTCGGAGGGTCAGTGCTGAGGAAGTGGGCACTGTCGGAGGGTCAGTGCTGAGGAAGTGGGCACTGTCGGAGGATCAGTGCTGAGGGAGTGGGCACTGTCGGAGGGTCAGTGCTGAGGGAGTGGGCACTGTCGGAGGGTCAGTGCTGAGGAAGTGGGCACTGTCGGAAGGTCAGTGCTGAGGGAGTGGGCACTGTCGGAGGATCAGTGCTGAGGGAGTGGGCACTGTCGGAGGGTCAGTGCTGAGGAAGTGGGCACTGTCGGAAGGTCAGTGCTGAGGGAGTGGGCACTGTCGGAGGATCAGTGCTGAGGGAGTGGGCACTGTCGGAGGGTCAGTGCTGAGGGAGTGCCACACTGTCGGAGGGTCAGCGCTGAGGGAGTGCCGCACTGTCGGAGGGTCAGTGCTGAGGGAGTGGGCACTGTCTGAGGGTCAGTGCTGAGGGAGTGGGCACTCTCGGAGGGTCAGTGCTGAGGGAGTGGGCTCTGTCGGAGGGTCAGTGCTGAGGGATTGGGCACTGTCGGAGGGTCAGTGCTGAGGGAGTGGGCACTGTCGGAGGGTCAGTGCTGAGGGAGTGGGCACTGTCGGAGGGTCAGTGCTGAGGGAGTGGGCACTGTCGGAGGGTCAGTGCTGAGGGAGCGGGCACTGTCGGAGGGTCAGTGCTGAGGGAGTGGGCACTGTCGGAGGGTCAGTGCTGAGGGAGCGGGCTGTGTCGGAGGGTCAGTGCTGAGGGAGTGGGCACTGTCGGAGGGTCAGTGCTGAGGGAGTGGGCACTGTCGGAGGGTCAGTGCTGAGGGAGCGGGCACTGTCGGAGGGTCTGTGCTGAGGGAGCGGGCACTGTCGGAGGGTCAGTGCTGAGGGAGAGGGCACTGTCGGAGGCTCAGTGCTGAGGGAGCGGGCACTGTCGGAGGGTCAGTGCTGAGGGAGTGGGCAATGTCGGAGGGTCAGTGCTGAGGGAGTGGGCACTGTCGGAGGGTCAGTGCTGAGGGAGCGGGCACTGTCGGAGGATCAGTGTTGAGGGAGTGGGCACTGTCGGAGGGTCAGTGCTGAGGGAGTGGGCACTCTCGGAGGGTCAGTGCTGAGGGAGTGTGCACTGTCGGAGGGTCAGTGCTGAGGGAGTGGGCTCTGTCGGAGGGTCAGTGCTGAGGGATTGGGCACTGTCGGAGGGTCAGTGCTGAGGGATTGGGCACTGTCGGAGGGTCAGTGCTGAGGGAGTGGGCACTGTCGGAGGGTCAGTGCTGAGGGAGCGGGCACTGTCGGAGGGTCAGTGCTGAGGGAGTGGGCACTGTCGGAGGGTCAGTGCTGAGGGAGTGGGCACTGTCGGAGGGTCAGTACTGAGGGAGTGCCGCATTGTCGGAGGGTCAGTGCTGAGGGAGCGGGCACTGTCGGAGGGTCAGTGCTGAGGGAGCGGGCACTGTTGGAGGGTCAGTGCTGAGGAAGTGGGCACTGTCGGAGGGTCAGTGCTGAGGGAGTGGGCACTGTCGGAGGGTCAGTGCTGAGGGAGTGGGCACTGTCGGAGGGTCAGTACTGAGGGAGTGCCGCACTGTCGGAGGGTCAGTGCTGAGGGAGCACGCACTGTCGGAGGGTCAGTGCTGAGGGAGCGGGCACTGTTGGAGGGTCAGTGCTGAGGAAGTGGGCACTGTCGGAGGGTCTGTGCTGAGGGAGCGGGCACTGTTGGAGGGTCAGTGCTGAGGAAGTGGGCACTGTCGGAGGGTCAGTGCTGAGGAAGTGGGCACTGTCGGAGGGTCAGTGCTGAGGAAGTGGGCACTGTCGGAGGATCAGTGCTGAGGGAGTGGGCACTGTCGGAGGGTCAGTGCTGAGGGAGTGGGCACTGTCGGAGGGTCAGTGCTGAGGAAGTGGGCACTGTCGGAAGGTCAGTGCTGAGGGAGTGGGCACTGTCGGAGGATCAGTGCTGAGGGAGTGGGCACTGTCGGAGGGTCAGTGCTGAGGGAGTGCCACACTGTCGGAGGGTCAGCGCTGAGGGAGTGCCGCACTGTCGGAGGGTCAGTGCTGAGGGAGCGGGCACTGTCGGAGGGTCAGTGCTGAGGGAGTGGGCACTGTCTGAGGGTCAGTGCTGAGGGAGTGGGCACTCTCGGAGGGTCAGTGCTGAGGGAGTGGGCTCTGTCGGAGGGTCAGTGCTGAGGGAGCGGGCACTGTCGGAGGGTCTGTGCTGAGGGAGCGGGCACTGTCGGAGGGTCAGTGCTGAGGGAGAGGGCACTGTCGGAGGCTCAGTGCTGAGGGAGCGGGCACTGTCGGAGGGTCAGTGCTGAGGGAGTGGGCAATGTCGGAGGGTCAGTGCTGAGGGAGTGGGCACTGTCGGAGGGTCAGTGCTGAGGGAGCGGGCACTGTCAGAGGGTCAGTGCTGAGGGAGTGGGCAATGTCGGAGGGTCAGTGCTGAGGGAGTGGGCACTGTCGGAGGGTCAGTGCTGAGGGAGTGGGCACTGTCGGAGGATCAGTGTTGACGGAGTGGGCACTGTCGGAGGGTCAGTGCTGAGGGAGTGGGCACTCTCGGAGGGTCAGTGCTGAGGGAGTGTGCACTGTCGGAGGGTCAGTGCTGAGGGAGTGGGCTCTGTCGGAGGGTCAGTGCTGAGGGATTGGGCACTTTCGGAGGGTCAGTGCTGAGGGATTGGGCACTGTCGGAGGGTCAGTGCTGAGGGAGTGGGCACTGTCGGAGGGTCAGTGCTGAGGGAGCGGGCACTGTCGGAGGGTCAGTGCTGAGGGAGTGGGCACTGTCGGAGGGTCAGTGCTGAGGGAGCGGGCACTGTCGGAGGGTCAGTGCTGAGGGAGTGGGCACTGTCCGAGGGTCAGTGCTGAGGGAGTGGGCACTGTCGGAGGGTCAGTGCTGAGGGAGCGGGCACTGTCGGAGGGTCTGTGCTGAGGGAGCGGGCACTGTCGGAGGGTAAGCGCTGAGGGAGAGGGCTCTGTCGGAGGGTCAGTGCTGAGGGAGTGGGCACTGTCGGAGGGTCAGTGCTGAGGGAGGGGGCACTGTCGTAGGGTCAGTACTGAGGGAGTGGGCACTGTCGGAGGGTCAGTGCTGAGGGAGTGGGCACTGTCGGAGGGTCAGTGCTGAGGGAGTGGGCACTGTCGGAGGGTCAGTGCTGAGGGAGAGGGCACTGTCGGAGGGTCAGTGCTGAGGGAGTGCCGCACTGTCGGAGGGTCAGTGCTGAGGGAGAGGGCACTGTCGGAGGCTCAGTGCTGAGGGAGCGGGCACTGTCGGAGGGTCAGTGCTGAGGGAGTGGGCAATGTCGGAGGGTCAGTGCTGAGGGAGTGGGCACTGTCGGAGGGTCAGTGCTGAGGGAGCGGGCACTGTCGGAGGGTCAGTGCTGAGGGAGTGGGCACTGTCCGAGGGTCAGTGCTGAGGGAGCGGGCACTGTCGGAGGGTCAGTGCTGAGGGAGTGGGCACTGTCGGAGGGTCAGTGCTGAGGGAGTGGGCACTGTCGGAGGGTCAGTGCTGAGGGAGTGGGCACTGTCGGAGGGTCAGTGCTGAGGGAGTGGGCACTGTCAGAGGGTCAGTGCTGAGGGAGTGGGCACTGTCGGAGGGTCAGTGCTGAGGGAGTGGGCACTGTCCGAGGGTCAGTGCTGAGGGAGCGGGCACTGTCGGAGGGTCAGTGCTGAGGGAGTGGGCACTGTCGGAGGGTCAGTGCTGAGGGAGTGGGCACTGTCGGAGGGTCAGTGCTGAGGGAGTGGGCACTGTCGGAGGGTCAGTGCTGAGGGAGTGGGCACTGTCGGAGGGTCAGTGCTGAGGGAGCGGGCACTGTCGGAGGGTCAGTGCTGAGGGAGTGGGCACTGTCGGAGGGTCAGTGCTGAGGGAGTGGGCACTGTCGGAGGGTCAGTGCTGAGGGAGTGGGCACTGTCGGAGGGATAGAAAGAGGGAATCCGCCTGAAGATACAGTCCCAGGCTGCAGTCAGTGGGTGACTGATGGACTCCCTGAACAATTCACTCTCAATGCCAGGGGGAGTGCCCTGTGTTACAGCCCCACCTGAAACCAGGTGTACAGTGTACAACCGTTCCGATCAGACCCAGAGTGCCTTGGGCTGGGTGGGTAGCTCTCTGCAGGAGTTGTCGCGAGGGGGGATGCCTGGGCCTGACTGCGTTCAGATCTTGGTGAATACAGGCACTGTGTGATGGGGTGGGAGGGGGTACACTCTGCGATGTGATACCGTTCCTGGCTCAGCCAGTCCCCAAGGTTGGCACTGATGCCTTGGCGATGTCAGACTGAGCCGCATGAACACACGAACTGCTTCGGTGTGGGAAAAGGTGAGGCTGCAGGTCGGCATCAGGCCGGGAGAGGGTTACCAGGCACTGTTTCCAGGCAGATATCACTGCACAGGGGCAAAGGGTCTGACACAAAGGGACAGCCCTCTGGGTTGGGGAGGGGATTGGGCTTTCCCGAACGGTCCCAGTGCCCAGCACATGCTGCGGCAGGCCCTGGGCTTTCTCTGAGAAACCCCCAACACTCTCTGCTTCACAATGACTTGGATAGAGGCTCACAGTCACTTACTCCCAGATACACTCACTCAGATGGACACAGGGTCTCAGTCACTTACTCCCAGATACACTCACTCAGATGGACACAGGGTCTCAGTCACTTACTCCCAGATACACTCACTCAGATGGACACAGACTCTCAGTCACTTACTCCCAGATACACTCACTCAGATGGACACAGGGTCTCAGTCACTTACTCCCAGATACACTCACTCAGATGGACACAGACTCTCAGTCACTTACTCCCAGACACACTCACTCAGATGGACACAGGGTCTCAGTCACTTACTCCCAGACACACTCACTCAGATGGACACAGGGTCTCAGTCACTTACTCCCAGACACACTCACTCAGATGGACACAGACTCTCAGTCACTTACTCCCAGATACACTCACTCAGATGGACACAGGGTCTCAGTCACTTACTCCCAGATGCACTCACTCAGATGGACACAGGGTCTCAGTCACTTACTCCCAGACACACTGACTCAGATGGACACAGACTCTCAGTCACTTACTCCTAGATACACTCACTCAGATGGACACAGGGTCTCAGTCACTTACTCCCAGACACACTCACTCAGATGGACACAGGGTCTCAGTCACTTACTCCCAGATACACTCACTCAGATGGACACAGACTCTCAGTCACTTACTCCCAGACACACTCACTCAGATGGACACAGGGTCTCAGTCACTTACTCCCAGACACACTCACTCAGATGGACACAGACTCTCAGTCACTTACTCCCAGATACACTCACTCAGATGGACACAGGGTCTCAGTCACTTACTCCCAGACACACTCACTCAGATGGACACAGGGTCTCAGTCACTTACTCCCAGATACACTCACTCAGATGGACACAGGGTCTCAGTCACTTACTCCCAGATACACTCACTCAGATGGACACAGGGTCTCAGTCACTTACTCCCAGATACACTCACTCAGATGGACACAGGGTCTCAGTCACTTACTCCCAGACACACTCACTCAGATGGACACTGACTCTCAGTCACTTACTCCCAGACACACTCACTCAGATGGACACAGGGTCTCAGTCACTTACTCCCAGATACACTCACTCAGATGGACACAGGGTCTCAGCCACTTACTCCCAGATACACTCACTCAGATGGACACAGACTCTCAGTCACTTACTCCCAGATACACTCACTCAGATGGACACAGGGTCTCAGTCACTTACTCCCAGACACACTCACTCAGATGGACACAGGGTCTCAGTCACTTACTCCCAGATGCACTCACTCAGATGGACACAGGGTCTCAGTCACTTACTCCCAGACACACTGACTCAGATGGACACAGACTCTCAGTCACTTACTCCTAGATACACTCACTCAGATGGACACAGGGTCTCAGTCACTTATTCCCAGACACACTCACTCAGATGGACACAGGGTCTCAGTCACTTACTCCCAGACACACTCACTCAGATGGACACAGGGTCTCAGTCAGTTACTCCCAGACACACTCACTCAGATGGACACAGACTCTCAGTCACTTACTCCCAGACACACTCACTCAGATGGACACAGGGTCTCAGTCACTTACTCCCAGACACACTCACTCAGATGGACACAGGGTCTCAGTCACTTACTCCCAGACACACTCACTCAGATGGACACAGACTCTCAGTCACTTACTCCCAGACACACTCACTCAGATGGACACAGACTCTCAGTCACTTACTCCTAGATACACTCACTCAGATGGACACAGGGTCTCAGTCACTTATTCCCAGACACACTCACTCAGATGGACACAGGGTCTCAGTCACTTACTCCCAGACACACTCACTCAGATGGACACAGGGTCTCAGTCAGTTACTCCCAGACACACTCACTCAGATGGACACAGACTCTCAGTCACTTATTCCCAGACACACTCACTCAGATGGACACAGGGTCTCAGTCACTTACTCCCAGACACACTCACTCAGATGGACACAGGGTCTCAGTCAGTTACTCCCAGACACACTCACTCAGATGGACACAGGGTCTCAGTCACTTACTCCCAGACACACTCACTCAGATGGACACAGGGTCTCAGTCACTTACTCCCAGACACACTCACTCAGATGGACACAGACTCTCAGTCACTTACTCCCAGACACACTCACTCAGATGGACACAGGGTCTCAGTCACTTACTCCCAGATACACTCACTCAGATGGACACAGGGTCTCAGTCACTTACTCCCAGATACACTCACTCAGATGGACACAGGGTCTCAGTCACTTACTCCCAGACACACTCACTCAGATGGACACAGGGTCTCAGTCACTTACTCCCAGACACACTCACTCAGATGGACACAGACTCTCAGTCACTTACTCCCAGACACACTCACTCAGATGGACACAGACTCTCAGTCACTTACTCCCAGACACACTCACTCAGATGGACACAGGGTCTCAGTCACTTACTCCCAGACACACTCACTCAGATGGACACAGACTCTCAATCACTTACTCCCAGACACACTCACTCAGATGGACACAGACTCTCAGTCACTTACTCCCAGATACACTCACTCAGATGGACACAGGGTATCAGTCACTTACTCCCAGACACACTCACTCAGATGGACACAGACTCTCAGTCACTTACTCCCAGATACACTCACTCAGATGGACACAGGGTCTCAGTCACTTACTCCCAGATACACTCACTCAGATGGACACAGGGTCTCAGTCACTTACTCCCAGATACACTCACTCAGATGGACACAGGGTCTCAGTCACTTACTCCCAGATACACTCACTCAGATGGACACAGGGTCTCAGTCACTTACTCCCAGACACACTCACTCAGATGGACACAGACTCTCAGTCACTTACTCCCAGATACACTCACTCAGATGGACACAGACTCTCAGTCACTTACTCCCAGATACACTCACTCAGATGGACACAGTGTCTCATTCACTTACTCCCAGACACACTCAATCAGATGGACACAGACTCTCAGTCACTTACTCCCAGACACACTCACTCAGATGGACACAGGGTCTCAGTCACTTACTCCCAGATACACTCACTCAGATGGACACAGACTCTCAGTCACTTACTCCCAGTCACACTCACTCAGATGGACATAGGGTCTCAGTCAATTACTCCCAGACACACTCACTCAGATGGACACAGGGTCTCAGTCACTTACTCCCAGACACACTCACTCAGATGGACACAGGGTCTCAGTCACTTACTCCCAGACACACTCACTCAGATGGACACAGGGTCTCAGTCACTTACTCCCAGACACACTCACTCAGATGGACACAGGGTCTCAGTCACTTACTCCCAGACACACTCACTCAGATGGACACAGGGTCTCAGTCACTTACTCCCAGACACACTCACTCAGATGGACACAGGGTCTCAGTCACTTACTCCCAGACACACTCACTCAGATGGACACAGACTCTCAGTCACTTACTCCCAGACACACTCACTCAGATGGACACAGGGTCTCAGTCACTTACTCCCAGATACACTCACTCAGATGGACACAGACTCTCAGTCACTTACTCCCAGACACACTCACTCAGATGGACACAGGGTCTCAGTCACTTACTCCCAGATACAATCACTCAGATGGACACAGACTCTCAGTCACTTACTCCCAGACACACTCACTCAGATGGACACAGACTCACAGTCACTTACTCCCAGACACACTCACTCAGACGAACACAGACTCTCAGTCAGTTACTCCCAGATACACTCACTCAGATGGACACAGGGTCTCAGTCACTTACTCCCAGACACACTCACTCAGATGGACACAGGGTCTCAGTCACTTACTCCCAGATACACTCACTCAGATGGACACAGGGTCTCAGTCACTTACTCCCAGACACACTCACTCAGATGGACACAGTGTCTCAGTCACTTACTCCCAGATACACTCACTCAGAAGGACACAGACTCTCAGTCACTTACTCCCAGACACACTCTCTCAGATGGACACAGGGTCTCAGTCACTTACTCCCAGACACACTCACTCAGATGGACACAGGGTCTCAGTCACTTACTCCCAGATACACTCACTCAGATGGACACAGGGTCTCAGTCACTTACTCCCAGACACACTCACTCAGATGGACACAGGGTCTCAGTCACTTACTCCCAGATACACTCACTCAGATGGACACAGGGTCTCAGTCACTTACTCCCAGACACACTCACTCAGATGGACACAGGGTCTCAGTCACTTACTCCCAGACAAACTCACTGAGATGGACACAGGGTCTCAGTCACTTACTCCCAGATACACTCACTCAGATGGACACAGACTCTCAGTCACTTACTCCCAGACACACTCACTCAGATGGACACAGGGTCTCAGTCACTTACTCCCAGATACACTCACTCAGATGGACACAGGGTCTCAGTCACTTACTCCCAGATACACTCACTCAGATGGACACAGGGTCTCAGTCACTTACTCCCAGATACACTCACTCAGATGGACACAGACTCTCAGTCACTTACTCCCAGATACACTCACTCAGATGGACACAGGGTCTCAGTCACTTACTCCCAGACACACTCACTCAGATGGACACAGGGTCTCAGTCACTTACTCCCAGACACACTCACTCAGATGGACACAGGGTCTCAGTCACTTACTACCAGACACACTCACTCAGATGGACACAGACTCTCAGTCACTTACTCCCAGATACACTCACTCAGATGGACACAGGGTCTCAGTCACTTACTCCCAGACACACTCACTCAGATGGACACAGGGTCTCAGTCACTTACTCCCAGACACACTCACTCAGATGGACACAGACTCTCAGTCACTTACTCCCAGATACACTCACTCAGATGGACACAGGGTCTCAGTCACTTACTCCCAGATACACTCACTCAGATGGACACAGGGTCTCAGTCACTTACTCCCAGATACACTCACTGAGATGGACACAGACTCTCAGTCACTTACTCCCAGACACACTCACTCAGATGGACACAGGGTCTCAGTCACTTACTCCCAGACACACTCACTCAGATGGACACAGACTCTCAGTCACTTACTCCCAGATACACTCACTCAGATGGACACAGGGTCTCAGTCACTTACTCCCAGATACACTCACTCAGATGGACACAGGGTCTCAGTCACTTACTCCCAGACACACTCACTCAGATGGACACAGGGTCTCAGTCACTTACTCCCAGATACACTCACTGAGATGGACACAGACTCTCAGTCACTTACTCCCAGACACACTCACTCAGATGGACACAGGGTCTCAGTCACTTACTCCCAGACACACTCACTCAGATGGACACAGGGTCTCAGTCACTTACTCCCAGATACACTCACTCAGATGGACACAGGGTCTCAGTCACTTACTCCAAGATACACTCACTCAGATGGGCACAGACTCTCAGTCACTTACTCCCAGACACACTCACTCAGATGGACACAGGGTCTCAGTCACTTACTCCCAGACACACTCACTCAGATGGACACAGACTCTCAGTCACTTACTCCCAGATACACTCACTCAGATGGACACAGACTCTCAGTCACTTACTCCCAGACACACTCACTCAGATGGACACAGGGTCTCAGTCACTTACTCCCAGATACACTCACTCAGATGGACACAGGGTCTCAGTCACTTACTCCCAGATACACTCACTCAGATGGACACAGGGTCTCAGTCACTTACTCCCAGACACACTCACTCAGATGGACACAGGGTCTCAGTCACTTACTCCCAGATACACTCACTCAGATGGACACAGGGTCTCAGTCACTTACTCCCAGACACACTCACTCAGATGGACACAGGGTCTCAGTCACTTACTCCCAGACACACTCACTCAGATGGACACAGGGTCTCAGTCACTTACTCCCAGACACACTCACTCAGATGGACACAGACTCTCAGTCACTTACTCCCAGACACACTCACTCAGATGGACACGGGGTCTCAGTCACTTACTCCCAGACACACTCACTCAGATGGACACGGGGTCTCAGTCACTTACTCCCAGATACACTCACTCAGATGGACACAGGGTCTCAGTCACTTACTCCCAGACACACTCACTCAGATGGACACAGGGTCTCAGTCACTTACTCCCAGACACACTCACTCAGATGGACACAGGGTCTCAGTCACTTACTCCCAGATACACTCACTCAGATGGACACAGACTCTCAGTCACTTACTCCCAGACACACTCACTCAGATGGACACAGGGTCTCAGTCACTTACTCCCAGATACACTCACTCAGATGGACACAGGGTCTCAGTCACTTACTCCCAGATACACTCACTCAGATGGACACAGGGTCTCAGTCACTTACTCCCAGATACACTCACTCAGATGGACACAGGGTCTCAGTCACTTACTCCCAGATACACTCACTCAGATGGACACAGGGTCTCAGTCACTTACTCCCAGACACACTCACTCAGATGGACACAGCGTCTCAGTCACTTACTCCCAGACACACTCACTCAGATGGACACAGGGTCTCAGTCACATACTCCCAGATACACTCACTCAGATGGACACAGGGTCTCAGTCACTTACTCCCAGATACACTCACTCAGATGGACACAGGGTCTCAGTCACTTACTCCCAGACACACTCACTCAGATGGACACAGGGTCTCAGTCACTTACTCCCAGACACACTCACTCAGATGGACACAGGGTCTCAGTCACTTACTCCCAGATACACTCACTCAGATGGACACAGTGTCTCATTCACTAACTCCCAGATACACTCACTCAGATGGACACAGGGTCTCAGTCACTTACTCCCAGATACACTCACTCAGATGGACACAGGGTCTCAGTCACTTACTCCCAGATACACTCACTCAGATGGACACAGACTCTCAGTCACTTACTCCCAGACACACTCACTCAGATGGACACAGGGTCTCAGTCACTTACTCCCAGACACACTCACTCAGATGGACACAGACTCTCAGTCACTTACTCCCAGATACACTCACTCAGATGGACACAGGGTCTCAGTCACTTACTCCCAGACACACTCACTCAGATGGACACAGGGTCTCAGTCACTTACTCCCAGACACACTCACTCAGATGGACACAGACTCTCAGTCACTTACTCCCAGATACACTCACTCAGATGGACACAGGGTCTCAGTCACTTACTCCCAGATACACTCACTCAGATGGACACAGGGTCTCAGTCACTTACTCCCAGACACACTCACTCAGATGGACACAGACTCTCAGTCACTTACTCCCAGACACACTCACTCAGATGGACACAGGGTCTCAGTCACTTACTCCCAGACACACTCACTCAGATGGACACAGGGTCTCAGTCACTTACTCCCAGACACACTCACTCAGATGGACACAGGGTCTCAGTCACTTACTCCCAGACACACTCACTCAGATGGTCACAGGGTCTCAGTCACTTACTCCCAGATACACTCACTCAGATGGACACAGACTCTCAGTCACTTACTCCCAGATACACTCACTCAGATGGACACAGGGTCTCAGTCACTTACTCCCAGATACACTCACTCAGATGGACACAGTGTCTCAGTCACTTACTCCCAGACACACTCACTTAGATGGACACAGACTCTCAGTCACTTACTCCCAGACACACTCACTCAGATGGACACAGGGTCTCAGTCACTTACTCCCAGACACACTCACTCAGATGGACACAGGGTCTCAGTCACTTACTCCCAGATACACTCACTCAGATGGACACAGGGTCTCAGTCACTTACTCCCAGACACACTCACTCAGATGGACACAGGGTCTCAGTCACTTACTCCCAGATACACTCACTCAGATGGACACAGACTCTCAGTCACTTACTCCCAGATACACTCACTCAGATGGACACAGGGTCTCAGTCACTTACTCCCAGACACACTCACTCAGATGGACACAGGGTCTCAGTCACTTACTCCCAGATACACTCACTCAGATGGACACAGACTCTCAGTCACTTACTCCCAGATACACTCACTCAGATGGACACAGGGTCTCACTCACTTCCTCCCAGATACACTCACTCAGATGGACACATGGTCTCAGTCACTTACTCCCAGATACACTCACTCAGATGGACACAGACTCTCAGTCACTTACTCCCAGATACACTCACTCAGATGGACACAGGGTCTCAGTCACTTACTCCCAGATACACTCACTCAAATGGACACAGACTCTCAGTCACTTACTCCCAGACACACTCACTCAGATGGACACAGAGTCTCAGTCACTTACTCCCAGACACACTCACTCAGATGGACACAGGGTCTCAGTCACTTACTCCCAGACACACTCACTCAGATGGACACAGGGTCTCAGTCACTTACTCCCAGACACACTCACTCAAATGGACACAGACTCTCAGTCACTTACTCCCAGACACACTCACTCAGATGGACACAGGGTCTCAGTCACTTACTCCAAGACACACTCACTCAGATGGACACAGGGTCTCAGTCACTTACTCCCAGACACACTCACTCAGATGGACACAGGGTCTCAGTCACTTACTCCCAGACACACTCACTCAGATGGACACAGACTCTCAGTCACTTACTCCCAGACACACTCACTCAGATGGACACAGACTCTCAGTCACTTAATCCCAGACACACTCACTCAGATGGACACAGGGTCTCAGTCACTTACTCCCAGATACACTCACTCAGATGGACACAGGGTCTCAGTCACTTACTCCCAGACACACTCACTCAGATGGACACAGGGTCTTAGTCACTTACTCCCAGACACACTCACTCAGATGGTCACAGGGTCTCAGTCACTTACTCCCAGATACACTCACTCAGATGGACACAGGGTCTCAGTCACTTACTCCCAGACACACTCACTCAGATGGACACAGGGTCTCAGTCACTTACTCCCAGACACACTCACTCAGATGGACACAGAGTCTCAGTCACTTACTCCCAGACACACTCACTCAGATGGACACAGGGTCTCAGTCACTTACTCCCAGACACACTCACTCAGATGGGCACAGACTCTCAGTCACTTCCTCCCAGACACACTCACTCAGATGGAAACAGGGTCTCAGTCACTTACTCCCAGATACACTCACTCAGATGGACACAGGGTCTCAGTCACTTACTCCCAGATACACTCACTCAGATGGACACAGACTCTCAGTCACTTACTCCCAGATACACTCACTCAGATGGACACAGGGTCTCAATCACTTACTCCCAGATACACTCACTCAGATGGACACAGGGTCTTAGTCACTTACTCCCAGACACACTCACTCAGATGGACACAGGGTCTCAGTCACTTACTCCCAGATACACTCACACAGATGGACACAGGGTCTCAGTCACTTACTCCCAGATACACTCACTCAGATGGACACAGGGTCTCAGTCACTTACTCCCAGACACACTCACTCAGATGGACACAGGGTCTCAGTCACTTACTCCCAGATACACTCACTCAGATGGACACAGGGTCTCAATCACTTACTCCCAGATACACTCACTCAGATGGACACAGGGTCTCAGTCACTTACTCCCAGATACACTCACTCAGATGGACACAGGGTCTCAGTCACTTACTCCCAGATACACTCACTCAGATGGACACAGGGTCTCAGTCACTTACTCCCAGATACACTCACACAGATGGACACAGGGTCTCAGTCACTTACTCCCAGATACACTCACTCAGATGGACACAGACTCTCAGTCACTTACTCCCAGATACACTCACTCAGATGGACACAGACTCTCAGTCACTTACTCCCAGACACACTCACTCAGATGGACACAGGGTCTCAGTCACTTACTCCCAGATACACTCACTCAGATGGACACAGACTCTCAGTCACTTACTCCCAGACACACTCACTCAGATGGACACAGGGTCTCAGTCACTTACTCCCAGACACAACTTACTCAGATGGGCACAGGGTCTCAATCACTTACTCCCAGATACACTCACTCAGATGGACACCGGGTCTCAGTCACTTAGTCCCAGATACACTCACTCAGATGGACACAGGGTCTCAGTCACTTACTCCCAGATACACTCACTCAGATGGACACAGGGTCTCAGTCACTTACTCCCAGATACACTCACTCAGATGGACACAGGGTCTCAGTCACTTACTCCCAGACACACTCACTCAGATGGACACAGGGTCTCAGTCACTTACTCCCAGATACACTCACTCAGATGGACACAGGGTCTCAGTCACTTACTCCCAGACACACTCACTCAGATGGACACAGACTCTCAGTCACTTACTCCCAGATACACTCACTCAGATGGACACAGACTCTCAGTCACTTACTCCCAGATACACTCACTCAGATGGACACAGACTCTCAGTCACTTACTCCCAGATACACTCACTCAGATGGACACAGGGTCTCAGTCACTTACTCCCAGATACACTCACTCAGATGGACACAGGGTCTCAGTCACTTACTCCCAGATACACTCACTCAGATGGACACAGGGTCTCAGTCACTTACTCCCAGATACACTCACACAGATGGACACAGGGTCTCAGTCACTTACTCCCAGATACACTCACTCAGATGGACACAGACTCTCAGTCACTTACTCCCAGACACACTCACTCAGATGGACACAGGGTCTCAGTCACTTACTCCCAGATACACTCACTCAGATGGACACAGACTCTCAGTCACTTACTCCCAGATACACTCACTCAGATGGACACAGGGTCTCAGTCACTTACTCCCAGATACACTCACTCAGATGGACACAGGGTCTCAGTCACTTACTCCCAGACACACTCACTCAGATGGACACAGGGTCTCAGTCACTTACTCCCAGACACACTCACTCAGATGGACACAGGGTCTCAGTCACTTACTCCCAGACACACTCACTCAGATGGACACAGGGTCTCAGTCACTTACTCCCAGACACACTCACTCAGATGGACACAGGGTCTCAGTCACTTACTCCCAGACACACTCACTCAGATGGACACAGGGTCTCAGTCACTTACTCCCAGATACACTCACTCAGATGGACACAGACTCTCAGTCACTTACTCCCAGACACACTCACTCAGATGGACACAGACTCTCAGTCACTTACTCCCAGATACACTCACTCAGATGGACACAGACTCTCAGTCACTTACTCCCAGACACACTCACTCAGATGGACACAGGGTCTCAGTCACTTACTCCCAGATACACTCACTCAGATGGACACAGACTCTCAGTCACTTACTCCCAGATACACTCACTCAGATGGACACAGGGTCTCAGTCACTTACTCCCAGACACACTCACTCAGATGGACACAGGGTCTCAGTCACTTACTCCCAGACACACTCACTCAGATGGACACAGGGTCTCAGTCACTTACTCCCAGACACACTCACTCAGATGGACACAGGGTCTCAGTCACTTACTCCCAGACACACTCACTCAGATGGACACAGGGTCTCAGTCACTTACTCCCAGATACACTCACTCAGATGGACACAGGGTCTCAGTCACTTACTCCCAGACACACTCACTCAGATGGACACAGGGTCTCAGTCACTTACTCCCAGATACACTCACTCAGATGGACACAGGGTCTCAGTCACTTACTCCCAGATACACTCACTCAGATGGACACAGGGTCTCAGTCACTTACTCCCAGATACACTCACTCAGATGGACACAGGGTCTCAATCACTTACTCCCAGATACGCTCACTCAGATGGACACAGGGTCTTAGTCACTTACTCCCAGACACACTCACTCAGATGGACACAGGGTCTCAGTCACTTACTCCCAGACACACTCACTCAGATGGACACAGACTCTCAGTCACTTACTCCCAGACACACTCACTCAGATGGACACAGACTCTCAGTCACTTACTCCCAGATACACTCACACAGATGGACACAGGGTCTCAGTCACTTACTCCCAGATACACTCACTCAGATGGACACAGGGTCTCAGTCACTTACTCCCAGACACACTCACTCAGATGGACACAGGGTCTCAGTCACTTACTCCCAGATACACTCACTCAGATGGACACAGGGTCTCAATCACTTACTCCCAGATACACTCACTCAGATGGACACAGGGTCTCAGTCACTTACTCCCAGATACACTCACTCAGATGGACACAGGGTCTCAGTCACTTACTCCCAGATACACTCACTCAGATGGACACAGACTCTCAGTCACTTACTCCCAGACACACTCACTCCGATGGACACAGGGTCTCAGTCACTTACTCCCAGACACACTCACTCAGATGGACACAGGGTCTCAGTCACTTACTCCCAGATACACTCACTCAGATGGACACAGGGTCTCAGTCACTTACTCGCAGACACACTCACTCAGATGGACACAGGGTCTCAGTCACTTACTCCCAGATACACTCACTCAGATGGACACAGGGTCTCAGTCACTTACTCCCAGACACACTCACTCAGATGGACACAGGGTCTCAGTCACTTACTCCCAGACACACTCACTCAGATGGACACAGACTCTCAGTCACTTACTCCCAGACACACTCACTCAGATGGACACAGGGTCTCAGTCACTTACTCCCAGATACACTCACTCAGATGGACACAGACTCTCAGTCACTTACTCCCAGACACACTCACTCAGATGGACACAGGGTCTCAGTCACTTACTCCCAGATACACTCACTCAGATGGACACAGGGTCTCAGTCACTTGGTCCCAGATACACTCACTGAGATGGACACAGGGTCTCAGTCACTTACTCCCAGACACACTCACACAGATGGACACACGGTCTCAGTCACTTACTCCCAGACACACTCACTCAGATGGACACAGGGTCTCAGTCACTTACTCCCAGACACACTCACTCAGATGGACACAGACTCTCAGTCACTTACTCCCAGACACACTCACTCAGATGGACACAGGGTCTCAGTCACTTACTCCCAGACACACTCACTCAGATGGACACAGGGTCTCAGTCACTTACTCCCAGACACACTCACTCAGATGGACACAGGGTCTCAGTCACTTACTCCCAGACACACTCACTCAGATGGACACAGGGTCTCAGTCACTTACTCCCAGACACACTCACTCAGATGGACACAGGGTCTCAGTCACTTACTCCCAGACACACTCACTCAGATGGACACAGGGTCTCAGTCACTTACTCCCAGATACACTCACTCAGATGGACACAGGGTCTCAGTCACTTACTCCCAGATACACTCACTCAGATGGACACAGGGTCTCAATCACTTACTCCCAGATACACTCACTCAGATGGACACAGGGTCTTAGTCACTTACTCCCAGACACACTCACTCAGATGGACACAGGGTCTCAGTCACTTACTCCCAGACACACTCACTCAGATGGACACAGACTCTCAGTCACTTACTCCCAGACACACTCACTCAGATGGACACAGACTCTCAGTCACTTACTCCCAGATACACTCACACAGATGGACACAGGGTCTCAGTCACTTACTCCCAGATACACTCACTCAGATGGACACAGGGTCTCAGTCACTTACTCCCAGACACACTCACTCAGATGGACACAGGGTCTCAGTCAGTTACTCCCAGATACACTCACTCAGATGGACACAGGGTCTCAATCACTTACTCCCAGATACACTCACTCAGATGGACACAGGGTCTCAGTCACTTACTCCCAGATACACTCACTCAGATGGACACAGGGTCTCAATCACTTACTCCCAGACACACTCACTCAGATGGACACAGACTCTCAGTCACTTACTCCCAGATACACTCACTCAGATGGACACAGGGTCTCAGTCACTTACTCCCAGACACACTCACTCCGATGGACACAGGGTCTCAGTCACTTACTCCCAGACACACTCACTCAGATGGACACAGGGTCTCAGTCACTTACTCCCAGACACACTCACTCAGATGGACACAGAGTCTCAGTCACTTACTCCCAGATACACTCACTCAGATGGACACAGGGTCTCAGTCACTTACTCCCAGACACACTCACTCAGATGGACACAGGGTCTCAGTCACTTACTCCCAGATACACTCACTCAGATGGACACAGGGTCTCAGTCACTTACTCCCAGATACACTCACTCAGATGGACACAGGGTCTCAGTCACTTGGTCCCAGATACACTCACTGAGATGGACACAGGGTCTCAGTCACTTACTCCCAGACACACTCACTCAGATGGACACAGGGTCTCAGTCACTTACTCCCAGACACACTCACTCAGATGGACACAGGGTCTCAGTCACTTACTCCCAGACACACTCACTCAGATGGACACAGACTCTCAGTCACTTACTCCCAGACACACTCACTCAGATGGACACAGGGTCTCAGTCACTTACTCCCAGACACACTCACTCAGATGGACACAGACTCTCAGTCACTTACTCCCAGACAGACTCACTCACTCAGATGGACACAGGGTCTCAGTCACTTACTCCCAGACACACTCACTCAGATGGACACAGGGTCTCAGTCACTTACTCCCAGATACACTCACTCAGATGGACACAGGGTCTCAGTCACTTACTCCCAGATACACTCACTCAGATGGACACAGGGTCTCAGTCACTTACTCCCAGATACACTCACTCAGATGGACACAGGTTCTCAGTCACTTACTCCCAGACACACTCACTCAGATGGACACAGGGTCTCAGTCACTTACTCCCAGACACACTCACTCCGATGGACACAGGGTCTCAGTCACTTACTCCCAGACACACTCACTCAGATGGACACAGACTCTCAGTCACTTACTCCCAGATACACTCACTCAGATGGACACAGGGTCTCAGTCACTTACTCCCAGACACACTCACTCAGATGGACACAGGGTCTCAGTCACTTACTCCCAGACACACTCACTCAGATGGACACAGGGTCTCAGTCACTTACTCCCAGACACACTCACTCAGATGGACACAGACTCTCAGTCACTTACTCCCAGACACACTCACTCAGATGGACACAGGGTCTCAGTCACTTACTCCCAGACACACTCACTCAGATGGACACAGACTCTCAGTCACTTACTCCCAGATACACTCACTCAGATGGACACAGGGTCTCAGTCACTTACTCCCAGACACACTCACTCAGATGGACACAGGGTCTCAGTCACTTACTCCCAGATACACTCACTCAGATGGACACAGGGTCTCAGTCACTTACTCCCAGATACACTCACTCAGATGGACACAGACTCTCAGTCACTTACTCCCAGACACACTCACTCAGATGGACACAGGGTCTCAGTCACTTACTCCCAGATACACTCACTCAGATGGACAGAGGGTCTCAGTCACTTACTCCCAGATACACTCACTCAGATGGACACAGGGTCTCAGTCACTTACTCCCAGAAACACTCACTCAGATGGACACAGACTCTCAGTCACTTACTCCCAGACACACTCACTCAGATGGACACAGGGTCTCAGTCACTTACTCCCAGACACACTCACTCAGATGGACACAGGGTCTCAGTCACTTACTCCCAGACACACTCACTCAGATGGACACAGGGTCTCAGTCACTTACTTAAAGATCGACTCACTCAGATGGACACAGGGTCTCAGTCACTTACTCCCAGATACACTCACTCAGATGGACACAGACTCTCAGTCACTTACTCCCAGATACACTCACTCAGATGGACACAGGGTCTCAGTCACTTACTCCCAGACACACTCACTCAGATGGACACAGGGTCTCAGTCACTTACTCCCAGATACACTCACTCAGATGGACACAGACTCTCAGTCACTTACTCCCAGATGCACTCACTCAGATGGACACAGGGTCTCAGTCACTTACTCCCAGATACACTCACTCAGATGGACACAGGGTCTCAGTCACTTACTCCCAGATACACTCACTCAGATGGACACAGACTCTCAGTCACTTACTCCCAGACACACTCACTCAGATGGACACAGGGTCTCAGTCACTTACTCCCAGACACACTCACTCAGATGGACACAGACTCTCAGTCACTTACTCCCAGATACACTCACTCAGATGGACACAGGGTCTCAGTCACTTACGCCCAGACACACTCACTCAGATGGACACAGACTCTCAGTCACTTACTCCCAGATGCACTCACTCAGATGGACACAGGGTCTCAGTCACTTACTCCCAGACACACTCATTCAGATGGACACAGGGTCTCAGTCACTTACTCCCAGACACACTCACTCAGATGGACACAGACTCTCAGTCACTTACTCCCAGATACACTCACTCAGATGGACACAGACTCTCAGTCACTTACTCCCAGACACACTCACTCAGATGGACACAGACTCTCAGTCACTTAATCCCAGATACACTCACTCAGATGGACACAGGGTCTCAGTCACTTACTCCCAGATACACTCACTCAGATGGACACAGGGTCTCAGTCACTTAATCCCAGATACACTCACTCAGATGGACACAGGGTCTCAGTCACTTACTCCCAGATACACTCACTCAGATGGACACAGGGTCTCAGTCACTTACTCCCAGATACACTCACTCAGATGGACACAGGGTCTCAGTCACTTACTCCCAGACACACTCACTCAGATGGACACAGGGTCTCAGTCACTTACTCCCAGATACACTCACTCAGATGGACACAGACTCTCAGTCACTTACTCCCAGATACACTCACTCAGATGGACACAGGGTCTCAGTCACTTACTCCCAGATACACTCACTCAGATGGACACAGGGTCTCAGTCACTTACTCCCAGACACACTCACTCAGATGGACACAGACTCTCAGTCACTTACTCCCAGATACACTCACTCAGATGGACACAGGGTCTCAGTCACTTACTCCCAGATACACTCACTCAGATGGACACAGGGTCTCAGTCACTTACTCCCAGACACACTCACTCAGATGGACACAGGGTCTCAGTCACTTACTCCCAGATACACTCACTCAGATGGACACAGACTCTCAGTCACTTACTCCCAGATACACTCACTCAGATGGACACAGGGTCTCAGTCACTTACTCCCAGATACACTCACTCAGATGGACACAGGGTCTCAGTCACTTACTCCCAGACACACTCACTCAGATGGACACAGACTCTCAGTCACTTACTCCCAGATACACTCACTCAGATGGACACAGGGTCTCAGTCACTTACTCCCAGACACACTCACTCAGATGGACACAGGGTCTCAGTCACTTACTCCCAGACACACTCACTCAGATGGACACAGGGTCTCAGTCACTTACTCCCAGATACACTCACTCAGATGGACACAGGGTCTCAGTCACTTACTCCCAGATACACTCACTCAGATGGACACAGGGTCTCAGTCACTTACTCCCAGACACACTCACTCAGATGGACACAGACTCTCAGTCACTTACTCCCAGATACACTCACTCAGATGGACACAGACTCTCAGTCACTTACTCCCAGATACACTCACTCAGATGGACACAGGGTCTCAGTCACTTACTCCCAGATACACTCACTCAGATGGACACAGGGTCTCAGTCACTTACTCCCAGATACACTCACTCAGATGGACACAGGGTCTCAGTCACTTACTCCCAGACACACTCACTCAGATGGACACAGGGTCTCAGTCACTTACTCCCAGACACACTCACTCAGATGGACACAGGGTCTCAGTCACTTACTCCCAGATACACTCACTCAGATGGACACAGGGTCTCAGTCACTTACTCCCAGACACACTCACTCAGATGGACACAGGGTCTCAGTCACTTACTCCCAGATACACTCACTCAGATGGACACAGGGTCTCAGTCACTTACTCCCAGACACACTCACTCAGATGGACACAGGGTCTCAGTCACTTACTCCCAGACACACTCACTCAGATGGACACAGACTCTCAGTCACTTACTCCCAGACACACTCACTCAGATGGACACAGACTCTCAGTCACTTACTCCCAGATACACTCAATCAGATGGACACAGACTCTCAGTCACTTACGCCCAGACACACTCACTCAGATGGACACAGACTCTCAGTCACTTACTCCCAGATACACTCACTCAGATGGACACAGGGTCTCAGTCACTTACTCCCAGATACACTCACTCAGATGGACACAGGGTCTCAGTCACTTACTCCCAGATACACTCACTCAGATGGACACAGGGTCTCAGTCACTTACTCCCAGACACACTCACTCAGATGGACACAGGGTCTGAGTCACTTACTCCCAGATACACTCACTCAGATGGACACAGGGTCTCAGTCACTTACTCCCAGACACACTCACTCAGATGGACACAGACTCTCAGTCACTTACTCCCAGATACACTCACTCAGATGGACACAGGGTCTCAGTCACTTACTCCCAGACACACTCACTCAGATGGACACAGACTCTCAGTCACTTACTCCCAGACACACTCACTCAGATGGACACAGACTCTCAGTCACTTACTCCCAGATACACTCACTCAGATGGACACAGGGTCTCAGTCACTTACGCCCAGACACACTCACTCAGATGGACACAGACTCTCAGTCACTTACTCCCAGATACACTCACTCAGATGGACACAGGGTCTCAGTCACTTACTCCCAGATGCACTCACTCAGATGGACACAGGGTCTCAGTCACTTACTCCCAGACACACTCATTCAGATGGACACAGGGTCTCAGTCACTTACTCCCAGATACACTCACTCAGATGGACACAGGGTCTCAGTCACTTACTCCCAGATACACTCACTCAGATGGACACAGGGTCTCAGTCACTTACTCCCAGATACACTCACTCAGATGGACACAGGGTCTCAGTCACTTACTCCCAGACACACTCACACAGATGGACACAGACTCTCAGTCACTTACTCCCAGACACACTCACTCAGATGGACACAGGGTCTCAGTCCCTTACTCCCAGACACACTCACACAGATGGACACAGACTCTCAGTCACTTACTCCCAGACACACTCACTCAGATGGACACAGGGTCTCAGTCACTTACTCCCAGACACACTCACTCAGATGGACACAGGGTCTCAGTCACTTACTCCCAGACACACTCACTCAGATGGACACAGGGTCTCAGTCACTTACTCCCAGATACACTCACTCAGATGGACACAGGGTCTCAGTCACTTACTCCCAGACACACTCACTCAGATGGACACAGGGTCTCAGTCACTTACTCCCAGATACACTCACTCAGATGGACACAGACTCTCAGTCACTTACTCCCAGATACACTCACTCAGATGGACACAGGGTCTCAGTCACTTACTCCCAGATACACTCACTCAGATGGACACAGGGTCTCAGTCACTTACTCCCAGATACACTCACTCAGATGGACACAGACTCTCAGTCACTTACTCCCAGATACACTCACTCAGATGGACACAGGGTCTGAGTCACTTACTCCCAGATACACTCACTCTGATGGACACAGGGTCTCAGTCACTTACTCCCAGATACACTCACTCAGATGGACACAGACTCTCAGTCACTTACTCCCAGATACACTCACTCAGATGGACATAGACTCTCAGTCACTTACTCCCAGATACACTCACTCAGATGGACACAGGGTCTCAGTCACTTACTCCCAGATACACTCACTCAGATGGACACAGACTCTCAGTCACTTACT